>NC_060180.1:68482384-68782384 GCF_021184085.1 Oncorhynchus gorbuscha
AGAAACATTCCAAATGTTTCATGTGCTATAATCCAGTCAATAGTTTAAGGATTAACAACATTCCAAATGTTTCATGTGCTATAATCCAGTCAATAGTTTAAGGATTAACAACATTCCAAATGTTTCATGTGCTATAATCCAGTCAATAGTTTAAGGATTAGAAACATTCCAAATGTTTCATGTGCTATAATCCAGTCAATAGTTTAAGGATTAACAACATTCCAAATGTTTCATGTGCTATAATCTAGTCAATAGTTTAAGGATTAACAACATTCCAAATGTTTCATGTGCTATAATCCAGTCAATTGTTTAAGGATTAACAACATTCCAAATGTTTCATGTGCTATAATCTAGTCAATAGTTTAAGGATTAGAAACATTCCAAATGTTTCATGTGCTATAATCCAGTCAATAGTTTAAGGATTAACAACATTCCAAATGTTTCATGTGCTATAATCCAGTCAATAGTTTAAGGATTAGAAACATTCCAAATGTTTCATGTGCTATAATCTAGTCAATAGTTTAAGGATTAGAAACATTCCAAATGTTTCATGTGCTATAATCCAGTCAATAGTTTAAGGATTAGAAACATTCCAAATGTTTCATGTGCTATAATCTAGTCAATAGTTTAAGGATTAACAACATTCCAAATGTTTCATGTGCTATAATCCAGTCAATAGTTTAAGGATTAACAACATTCCAAATGTTTCATGTGCTATAATCCAGTCAATAGTTTAAGGATTAACAACATTCCAAATGTTTCATGTGCTATAATCCAGTCAATAGTTTAAGGATTAGAAACATTCCAAATGTTTCATGTGCTATAATCCAGTCAATAGTTTAAGGATTAACAACATTCCAAATGTTTCATGTGCTATAATCTAGTCAATAGTTTAAGGATTAACAACATTCCAAATGTTTCATGTGCTATAATCCAGTCAATAGTTTAAGGATTAACAACATTCCAAATGTTTCATGTGCTATAATCTAGTCAATAGTTTAAGGATTAACAACATTCCAAATGTTTCATGTGCTATAATCCAGTCAATAGTTTAAGGATTAACAACATTCCAAATGTTTCATGTGCTATAATCCAGTCAATAGTTTAAGGATTAACAACATTCCAAATGTTTCATGTGCTATAATCTAGTCAATAGTTTAAGGATTAGAAACATTCCAAATGTTTCATGTGCTATAATCCAGTCAATAGTTTAAGGATTAACAACATTCCAAATGTTTCATGTGCTATAATCTAGTCAATAGTTTAAGGATTAACAACATTCCAAATGTTTCATGTGCTATAATCCAGTCAATAGTTTAAGGATTAACAACATTCCAAATGTTTCATGTGCTATAATCCAGTCAATAGTTTAAGGATTAACAACATTCCAAATGTTTCATGTGCTATAATCCAGTCAATAGTTTAAGGATTAGAAACATTCCAAATGTTTCATGTGCTATAATCCAGTCAATAGTTTAAGGATTAACAACATTCCAAATGTTTCATGTGCTATAATCTAGTCAATAGTTTAAGGATTAACAACATTCCAAATGATTCATGTGCTATAATCCAGTCAATAGTTTAAGGATTAACAACATTCCAAATGTTTCATGTGCTATAATCCAGTCAATAGTTTAAGGATTAGAAACATTCCAAATGTTTCATGTGCTATAATCTAGTCAATAGTTTAAGGATTAACAACATTCCAAATGTTTCATGTGCTATAATCCAGTCAATAGTTTAAGGATTAGAAACATTCCAAATGTTTCATGTGCTATAATCTAGTCAATAGTTTAAGGATTAGAAACATTCCAAATGTTTCATGTGCTATAATCTAGTCAATAGTTTAAGGATTAACAACATTCCAAATGTTTCATGTGCTATAATCCAGTCAATAGTTTAAGGATTAACAACATTCCAAATGTTTCATGTGCTATAATCCAGTCAATAGTTTAAGGATTAACAACATTCCAAATGTTTCATGTGCTATAATCTAGTCAATAGTTTAAGGATTAACAACATTCCAAATGTTTCATGTGCTATAATCTAGTCAATAGTTTAAGGATTAACAACATTCCAAATGTTTCATGTGCTATAATCCAGTCAATAGTTTAAGGATTAACAACATTCCAAATGTTTCATGTGCTATAATCCAGTCAATAGTTTAAGGATTAACAACATTCCAAATGTTTGGGTTAACTTCTCCATTGGCCAACTGTTACATTTATTAGAATTGTTTTTCAAACCAAATTTTGATGACGGTAATGTCAGAGGAAGGCCCCAAACATTTTCAAAGACTCCAGCCACCTAAACCATAGACTGTTCTCCCTGCTACCGCACGGCAAGTGGTACCAGAGCGCCAAGTCTGGAACCAATAGGACCCTGAACAGCTTCTACCTCCAAGACATCTGCTAAATAGCTAATCAAACGGCTACCCGGACTCTCTTGTAGACACTGGAATCTTCACACACACTGGACTCTACACACACACACACACACACACACACACACACACACACACACACACACACACACACACACACACACACACACACACACACACACACACACACACACACACACACACACACACACATACACATACACATACACATACACATACACATACACATACACATACACACACACACACACACTGGACTCTTCACACACACACACACACTGGACTCTTCACACACACACTGGACTCTTCACACACTGGACTCTTCACACACACACACACACACGCACACTGGACTCTTCACACACACACTGGACTCTTCACACACACACTGGACTCTTCACACACACACTGGACTCTTCACACACACACTGGACTCTTCACACACACACACTGGACTCTTCACACACACACACTGGACCCTTCACACACACACACTGGACTCTTCACACACACACTGGACTCTTCACACACACACTGGACTCTTCACACACTCTTTCACTGACTTTTACCTAGTCACTTTACCCCTACTATTACAGTGACACCTTTACTTTTTCCACATTTTGTTACGTTACAGCCTTCTTCTAAAATGTATTCAATAATTTCGGCCCTCAATCTACACACAATACCCCAACATGACAAAGCAAAAACAAGGTTTTTAGAAATGTTGTAATCTAACAAAATGTGGAAAAGGTGAATGGGTCTGAATACTTTAGTGGATGCTCTGTACATAGCTACCTCAATGACCTCGTACCCCTGCAGCTCTGTACATAGCTACCTCAATGACCTCGTACCCCTGCAGCTCTGTACATAGCTACTTCAATGACCTCGTACCCCTGCAGCTCTGTACATAGCTACTTCAATGACCTCGTACCCCTGCAGCTCTGTACATAGCTACCTCAATGACCTCGTACCCCTGCAGCTCTGTACATAGCTACCTCAATGACCTCTAACCCCTGCAGCTCTGTACATAGCTACCTCAATGACCTCGTACCCCTGCAGCTCTGTACATAGCTACCTCAATGACCTCTAACCCCTGCAGCTCTGTACATAGCTACCTCAATGACCTCTAACCCCTGCAGCTCTGTACATAGCTACCTCAATGACCTCTAACCCCTGCAGCTCTGTACATAGCTACTTCAATGACCTCGTACCCCTGCAGCTCTGTACATAGCTACCTCAATGACCTCGTACCCCTGCAGCTCTGTACATAGCTACCTCAATGACCTCTAACCCCTGCAGCTCTGTACATAGCTACCTCAATGACCTCGTACCCCTGCAGCTCTGTACATAGCTACCTCAATGACCTCGTACCCCTGCAGCTCTGTACATAGCTACCTCAATGACCTCGTACCCCTGCAGCTCTGTACATAGCTACCTCAATGACCTCGTACCCCTGCAGCTCTGTACATAGCTACCTCAATGACCTCGTACCCCTGCTGCTCTGTACATAGCTACCTCAATCACCTCGTACCCCTGCGGCTCTGTACATAGCTACCTCAATGACCTCGTACCCCTGCAGCTCTGTACATAGCTACCTCAATGACCTCGTACCCCTGCAGCTCTGTACATAGCTACCTCAATGACCTCGTACCCCTGCAGCTCTGTACATAGCTACCTCAATGACCTCGTACCCTGCAGCTCTGTACATAGCTACCTCAATGACCTCGTACCCCTGCAGCTCTGTACATAGCTACCTCAATGACCTCGAACCCCTGCAGCTCTGTACATAGCTACCTCAATGACCTCGTACCCCTGCAGCTCTGTACATAGCTACCTCAATGACCTCGTACCCCTGCAGCTCTGTACATAGCGACCTCAATGACCTCGTACCCCTGCAGCTCTGTACATAGCGACCTCAATGACCTCGTACCCCTGCAGCTCAAGTTGACTAAGTTAAGCCGCCTACATATTTCTGTACTGAATTAAATATTACCACTACTTTTTACTTTTTTTTAAAAATAGGGCAGGCCTGTTGTTACAACATATCCCATAATGCCTTGCATTACGCCAGGGAAGAAATACTTCTAATTGCTCAACTTGACATTGGCTCCACCATTGTCTCAACTTACCCGATGGCCATTGACACTCCTTATGTCATGTTTTGTCATATATTGTCTTGTCCTTGTGCTTTCCCTTCTGTTCGTTTCCCCCTGCTGGTCTTATTAGGTTCGTTCCCTCTTTCTATCCCTCTCTCTCCCCCTCCTCTCTCTCTCTCTCTCACTCTATCGTTCCGTTCCTGCTCCCAGCTGTTCCTCATTCTCCTAACTACCTCATTTACTCTTTCACACCTGTCCCCTATTTTGCCCTCTGATTAGAGCCACTATTTCTCCCTCTGTTTTCCGCTTCTGTCCTTGTCGGATCCTTGTATGATGTTCGCTGTTCTGTGTCCTTGTCTCGCCCTGTCGAGTTTTACCTTCTTCAGATGCTGCGTGTGAGCAGGTGTCTTAGTCTGCTACGGTCGGTGCCTTCCCGAAGCAACCTGCAGTCTATGGTCGAGTCTCCAGTCAGTCCTCGCAACTGACGAGTGGATTTCAGTTTTCCTGTTTTGTTTTCTCCTTGATATATCCAGGATTATTACTTTTGTCAAATACTGGAATAAAGACTCTGTTTTCGTTAAGTCGCTTTTGGGTCCTCATTCACCAGCATAACAGAAGGATCCGACCAAGAATGGACCCAGCGACTATGGATTCTCTCTACTCTACTCTCGAGTTCCAGGGAGCGATGCTCGGCAGACACGAGCAGGAATTGTCTGCTGCTCGGCATGCCGTTGAGACCCTGGCCGCTCAGGTCTCCGACCTCTCAGGACAGTATCAGAGTCTTCGTCTCGTGCCACCAGCTACTTCCTGGTCTTCCGAGTCTCCGGAACCTAGGGTTAATAACCCACCATGTTACTCTGGGCAGCCCACTGAGTGCCGCTCCTTTCTCACCCAGTGTGATATTGTGTTCTCTCTCCAGCCCAACAAATACTCAAGAGAGAGAGCTCGGATTGCCTACGTCATATCACTCCTTACTGGTCGGGCTCGGCAGTGGGGCACAGCTATCTGGGAGGCAAGCGCTGAGTGTACTAACGATTATCTGAACTTTAAAGAGGAGATGATAAGGGTTTTTGATCGTTCTGTTTTTGGGAAATAAGCTTCCTGGTCCCTGTCTTCCCTATGTCAAGGTAATCGATCCATAATGGATTACTCTATAGAGTTTCGCACACTTGCTGCCTCCAGTAACTGGAACGAGCAGGCGTTGCTCGCTCGTTTTCTGGAGGGACTCCACGCTAAGGTTAAGGATGAGATTCTCTCTCGGGAGGTTCCATCCAGCGTGGATTCTTTGATTGAACTCGCTATTCGCATTGAACGACGGGTAGATCTTCGTCACCGAGCTCATAGAAGAGAGCTCGCGTTAACTGTGTCCCCCCTCTCCCCGACACTACCATCTTTCCCCACTGACTCAGGTGTTGAGCCCATGCAGCTGGGGGGTATTCGCATCTCGACTAAGGAGAGGGAACGGAGAATCACCAACCGCCTCTGTCTCTATTGCGGTTCCGCTGGTCATTTTGTCATTTCATGTCCAGTTAAAGGCCAGAGCTCATCAGTAAGCGGAGGGCGACTGATAAGCGCTACTAGACTGTCCTCTCCGTCAAGTACCTGTACTACCTTGCCGGTCCATCTACGCTGGACCGGATCGGCAGCTTCCTGCAGTGCATTAATAGACTCTGGGGCGGAGGGCTGTTTTATGGACGAAGCCTGGGCTCGGGAACATGACATTCCTCTCAGACTGTTAGGGGAGCCCACGGTCATGTTCGCCTTGGATGGTAGTCCTCTCCCCAGTATATTATGTGAAACACTACCTTTAACCCTCACAGTATCTGGTAACCATAGTGAGACCATTTCTTTTTAGATTTTTTGTTCACCTTTTACACCTGTTGTTTTGGGTCATCCCTGGCTAGTGTGTCATAATCCTTCTTTTGATTGGTCTAGTAATTCTATCCTTTCCTGGAACGTTTCTTGTCATGTGAAATGTTTAATGTCTGCTATTCCTCCTGTTTCTTCTGCTCCCTCTTCACAGGAGGAACCTGGTGATTTGACAGGAGTGCCGGAGGAATATCATGATCTGCGCACGGTCTTCAGTCGGTCCAGAGCCAACTCCCTTCCTCCTCACCGGTCGTATGATTGTTGTACTGATCTCCTCAAGAAGCGTTTTGCATCCGCTCCTATCCTTGTTGCACCTGACGTTACTAAACAGTTCATTGTCGAGGTAGATGCATCGGGGGTGGGCGTGGGAGCCATTCTGTCCCAGCGCTCCGATACTGACGATGGGGTCCACCCTTGCGCGTATTTTTCTCATCGCCTGTCGCCGTCGGAACGTAACTATGATGTGGCTAACCGCGAACTGCTCGCCATCCGTTTAGCCCTAGGCGAATGGCGACAGTGGTTGGAGGGGACGACCGTTCCTTTTGTCGTTTGGACTGACCAAAAGAACCTTGAGTACATCTGTTCTGCCAAGCGACTCAATGCGCGTCATGCTCGTTGGGCGTTGTTTTTCGCTCGTTTCGAGTTCGTGATTTCTTGTCGCCCGGGTACTAAGAACACCAAGCCTCATGCTTTATCCCGTCTCTTCAGCTCTTCTGTAGCGTCTACCGATCCCGAGGGGATTCTCCCTGAGGGGCGTGTTGTCGGGTTGAATGTCTGGGGTATTGAGAGACAGGTCAAGCAAGCACTCACTCACACTCCGTCACCGCGCGCTTGTCCTAGTAACCTTCTTTTCGTTCCTGTCTCTACTCGTCTGGCTGTTCTTCAGTGGGCTCACTCTGCCAAGTTAGCTGGCCACCCCGGCGTTCGGGGTACGCTTGCTTCTATTCGCCAGCGGTTTTGGTGGCCTACTCAGGAGCGTGACACGCGCCGTTTCGTGGCTGCTTGTTCGGACTGCGCGCAGAATAAGCCCGGTAACTTTTTTTCTGCTTCTGCTCCTGGTCTTGCTGGGTCTCAGTCTGTCCACAGCCACCGCCTCTCTCCTGTTCCTGGTCTTAGCCTTGCTGTGTCTCAGTCTGTCCCTAGTTGTTACTCTCCTGGCCTGTTTGGTCCTGATTGCTCTAACGCTTACAGTTCTCTACCCGTGTCTCATTTTTTAAAAGAGTAGTAGCCCTAGATTCCCTCTTCATCGTCTCCCCTTACGGTCCTGAGGAGAGGAGTTGGGTTCTTTTTCGGGACGTGCTGGACCATTTGTTGATCTATGATTTCCTCCGTTGCCGCCAGTGTTCCTCCTCGAGTGCGCCAGGAGGCGCTCGGTGAGTGGGGGGGTAGTGTCATGTTTTGTCATATATTGTCTTGTCCTTGTGCTTTCCCTTCTGTTCGTTTCCCCCTGCTGGTCTTATTAGGTTCGTTCCCTCTTTCTATCCCTCTCTCTCCCCCTCCCTCTCTCTCTCTCTCTCTATCGTTCCGTTCCTGCTCCCAGCTGTTCCTCATTCTCCTAACTACCTCATTTACTCTTTCACACCTGTCCCCTATTTTGCCCTCTGATTAGAGCCACTATTTCTCCCTCTGTTTTCCGCTTCTGTCCTTGTCGGATCCTTGTATGATGTTCGCTGTTCTGTGTCCTTGTCTCGCCCTGTCGTGTTTTATCTTCTTCAGATGCTGCGTGTGAGCAGGTGTCTTAGTCTGCTACGGTCGGTGCCTTCCCGAAGCAACCTGCAGTCTATGGTCGAGTCTCCAGTCAGTCCTCGCAACTGACGAGTGGATTTCAGTTTTTCCTGTTTTGTTTTCTCCTTGATATATCCAGGATTATTACTTTTGTCAAATACTGGAATAAAGACTCTGTTTTCGTTAAGTCGCTTTTGGGTCCTCATTCACCAGCATAACACCTTACCCCAAGGCAAACATTTAAACTATATTAGCCCACACAGCTATAAGTAAAGTATGCACATTCATGCTAGGTTTAGGTCCTAATATTAAAACGTATAGAGACCCCAACCGATGCATTCATTTCACTTGATGAAAATCTGTTTTTGGACCCAACTCCTTCTCAGACTCAATGAAATGATGACCTCTTCCTAAATATTTGGTCAAATGATTAATAATTGTATGTATGGTTTCCGAGAAACAACTTATCCTTTTGGCTCAACTTGACCCACTCTCCCCTACTGAAAAAAACGGTGCAGATGCAAAGTTTGGATCTGTACAGTTCCTGTAAATATGTTTTTGTACAATTTTCTGTGGAAATGATTACGAGTAGTCATTGTGCATTAATAAGGTCTATGGTTTGTTAAACTTTGAACATAAATTATTTTTGTTTGTTATACATTTTAAAGTGAAAACTCTTGAATCTGTTACCATGGAATTTCCCCATATTGAGATGAATCTGACATTTGTTATAATGTTGTTGAGATTTGTCAGCATGTCTAATACAGAGATCTAGTGCCATCCTCTGGACACTGAGAAAACAGGCCGGTAATCAAGCTTGACTCATTAAAGAGAATAACAACCAAACATGATGTCATAACTAGAGGGCCTACTGTAACAATAAGGTTTGCGTCATGAAAATGCCACTCAAATGAAGGGATGGATTGTCATTCACATTGGACAATTTTTTTCACATTCGACAATTTCTAATATAAAATATTTTTCCCCAGGCTTGTCTCTTGTGATGGACATTTCTCCTTGTGGTTACTGAGATATCAGAGATACTTTTGAGGAGATGGGAAACTCCATTTGTATTAATCGTATTAAATGCCCATTGTGTACGTTGCCCTGCGTCGTCAATGGGCCGCGTGGTGCATTCTGGGCGATACTGGGACAAGGAGAGCTCTCCTTCAAGGAGTGAATGGAAGTCAATTGGGCGTTAGCTCAAAAACCCAACATTAGCATGAATTTCGTGAACAAGAACTACAACATTACAAATATTTTCCGAGATAATTAACGTGGTGCAAACACAAATCTTCTCATTGTACTTTCAAGAGGTGAGGAGGATTATTTAAGATACTCTTTGAAGAGGTAGAGTGTCCGATGTTCTCGGAAGATGGGCAACGACTCTGCTGTCCTAATTTCAGGGGGAAGCTGATTCCACCATTGGGGTGCCAGGAGAGAAAAGAGCTTGGACTGGGCTGAGCGGGAGCTGCCTGCCCGTAGGGGTGGGAGGGCCAAGAGACCTGTGGTGGCAGAACAGAGTGCTCGAGTTGAGGTGTAGGGTTTGAGCATAGCCTGAAGGTAGGCACCATGGCCTTGTAGTGGATGCAAGCTTCGACTGGAAGCCAGTGGAGTGTACGGAGAAGTGGGGTGACATGAGAGGACGTAGGAAGGTTGAAAACCAGGCGGGCTGCAGCGTTCTGGATAAGTTGTAGAGGTTTGATGGTACAAGCAGGGAGCTCAGCCAACAGCAAGTTGCAGTAGTCCAGATGGGAGAGGAGAAGTGCCTGGATTAGGACAGGCAGGCCTTCCCCGCCAGAAAATGGTAGAGCATGGCGCTTGTAACGCCAGGGTAGTGGGTTCGATTCCCGGGACCACCCATACGTAGAATGTATGCACACATGACTGTAAGTCGCTTTAGATAAAAGCGTCTGCTAAATGGCATATATTATTATTATTATTATCTATTATAAAAAGCAGTTCCGTCTTGTCGAGGTTGAGCTTGAGGTGGTGGGCCGAGATCCAAGTTGAAATATCTGCCAGGCACGCAGAGATGCGTGTCGCCACCTGGGTGTCAGAAGGGTGGAAGGGGAAAAGTAGTTGAGTGTCATCCGCAATGAGAGGAGAGACCATGTGAGGATCTGACTTGGTGTATAGAGAGAAGAGGAGAGGCCCTAGAACCAAGCCCTAGGCGACACAGTTAAATAAAGACTAAGTAAGTAAGACTCCAGTAGTGACAGTACGTGGTGCAGACACAGATCCTCTCCAGGTCACCTGGTAGGAGCGGCCTGCCAGGTTGGATGCAATCCAAAAGTGTGCAGAGCCTGAGATGCCCAGCCCTGAGAGGGTGGAGAGGAGGATCTGATAGAGCCTGAGACGCCCAGACCTGAGAGGGTGGAGAGGAGGATCTGATAGAGCCTGAGACGCCCAGACCTGAGAGGGTGGAGAGGAGGATCTGATAGAGCCTGAGACGCCCAGATCTGAGAGGGTGGAGAGGAGGATCTGATAGAGCCTGAGACGCCCAGACCTGAGAGGGTGGAGAGGAGGATCTGATAGAGCCTGAGACGCCCAGCCCTGAGAGGGTGGATAGGAGGATCTGATAGCGCCTGAGACGCCCAGCCCTGAGAGGGTGGAGAGGAGGATCTGATAGAGCCTGAGACGCCCAGCCCTGAGAGGGTGGAGAGGAGGATCTGATAGAGCCTGAGACACCCAGACCTGAGAGGGTGGAGAGGAGGATCTGATAGAGCCTGAGACATCCAGACCTGAGAGGGTGGAGAGGAGGATCTGATAGAGCCTGAGACGCCCAGCCCTGAGAGGGTGGAGAGGAGGATCTGATAGAGCCTGAGACACCCAGACCTGAGAGGGTGGAGAGGAGGATCTGATAGAGCCTGAGACACCCAGACCTGAGAGGGTGGAGAGGAGGATCTGATAGAGCCTGAGACGCCCAGACCTGAGAGGGTGGAGAGGAGGATCTGATGGTTCACGGTGTCTGAAGGCAGCAGATAGATCTAGGAGGATGAGAACAGAGGGGAGAGAGTTAGTTTTGGCAGAGCGGTGAGCCTCCGTGACACAGAGAAGAACAGTCTCCGTTGAGTGACTCGTCTTGAAGCCTGACTGGTTAGGGTCAAGAAGATCGTTCTGAGAGAGATAACGATAAAGTTTATCAGAGACTGCATGCTCAAATGTTTTGAAAATAAGAGAGGGGATACTGGTCTATAGTTTTAGACGTCGGACAGGTCGAGGGGAGCTAGTAGTGGAAGAAAGAGAGTGGGTAGGGGCTGATCTGGGTAGGGGCTGATCTGGGTAGGGGCTGAGTGTTTAGGGTTGGAGGAGAGGGAGACAGAAAAGGAAACAAAGTAGTGATCAGAGACCTGGAGGGAGGGTTGCAGTGAGATTAGTAGGTGAGCAGCCTCTAGTAAAGATTAGGTCAAGCGTATTGCCTGCCTTGTGAGTGGGAGGGGATGGGAAAGGTTGAGGTCAAGCGTAGTGCCTGCCTGGTGATTGGGAGGGGACTGGGAAAGGGTGAGGTCAAGCGTATTGCTTGCCTTGTGAGTGGGAGGGGACTGGGAAAGGGTGAGGTCAAGCGTATTGCCTGCCTTGTGAGTGGGAGGGGACTGGGAAAGGGTGAGGTCAAAAGAGGCGAGGGGAAAGAGAAGGCAGACTTCGGGAGGTTGAAGTCGCCAAGTACAAAGAGCGGTGAGCCATCAGGAAATGAGCTTATCAAGATGTCAAGCTAATTAAGGAACTCTCCAAGGGCACCTGGTGACCGATAGATGACAATAATGTTAAGCTTGAGTGGACAAGTGACAGTGACAGCATGGAATTCAAATGAGGAGATGGACAGGTGAGAGAAAAGGAGAAAAGAGAAAATCTCCACTTAAGAGAAATGAGTAGACCTGAGCCACCATCGCGACGACCAGATGCTCTCGGACTGTGAGAGAAAACGTAGTCAGATGAAGAAAGAGCAGCTGTGTTCTCTGGGGTGATCCATGTCTCCGTCAGGGCCAAAAAGTCATGGGACTGAAGGACATCATGGGCTGAAATGAACTTGGTGTTCGTGACCACAGACCGGCATTTCCAAACGCTGCCAGAGAACGGGAATTCCATATGGGTTGTGCACCCCCTCCCCCTCCCCAAAGTGCTGAATTCACGTTGAATGACACATCTGATCAATGAGAAGATTTGAAATAGACAAGATGGTGACGAACACATTGTTGCATAAATAATTAGAATTATAACATTATATGATATCTACTCGTGGTTAAATGGACGCACACGTGACTCAACAACTTGACTGGGCCTACCCTGGGCCTACCCTGGGCCTACCCTGGGCCTACCCTGGGCCTACCCATTGATCTACCCATGGCCTGGAAACCCTTTTCCCCTCTCTGTTTTGGAAACTCACATGATGCTCAAAGGCAGGGTGTCGGGGGGGTGATTGACCAACATAAGGCTTGTCAGCCATTGCCTTAAGCGCAGGGACTTTTTTTACAGCACATATTTAACCAGCGCCAGAGATGGAAGTGGAAACAAGACATCTCATTCGCTCCTTTTGTCTGGTTCATATACAGTCAATGAACTAAGCAGACCAGACCCAGCTGCTAATGCATTGGTGCCAATGGGAGGGCCGGAACTGTGACCATTTTTCAACGGAAAATGGCCTGCATTATTTATCCACCATGTTTGACCAGCACTACGGACAGCACTACACCAATCACACATCTGTCCTCCACATACATTACACACAGTATGGTCTTTGCCCTGTTGGTATTGTGTAGCAAATCCATTCTGGGGGCAATTGCCTGGTTCTTGTGAATAAACTCTCATGCATCAAATTGATTCTGTGATTAGTTGTTCCCAAATAGTAGGCTAACATCTGCATAGGCTTACTTAGTTAATCTGGACACCAATGGAGAATACAGTAGGCACATTTGAAAACAGCACCTGCGCTGTTTCCATATTATGCCACTAGATGTCATACAACCCTTATTACAGGGTTTATGTGAATTGGAGAGAGTTATACGCTACTCCTGCAAGTCCATGATGATGATGCTATGCTCTGTTCCAATGAAAATAGTGGAATCCTCTGATTTAAAACAAAACAGCTGGTCTTCAAGCAGATTTGGATGCTGTCATTCGTCATTTGGCACGCGCGTAAACATCAGTTTTTATTCATGGAAATGGCATAAAAATAATTGACAACCTTGCCTTGAGAATTGTGCGTCATCTGAAACGCCACTAGACTGGCAGATATTCTAGCTCCGACGGTATCAAATTGTACCGCTCGACGCATATGGCGTTAACAAAATTCATTAGCCAATCAATCTGTAGCGCACAGTGGTTCAACCGGAATGACCGCTGGGTTCTAGGCGAATAACCAATCAAAGACCCTCTTGAGTGTTGGGCGAGATGCGCGTATTTGCAGTCTTCTAATAGCGTTGGCATAAAACTAGTGTTGGACAAGTCGTGTATGTATCAGAAGGGCGATGCCAGGGATAACCAGGTATAATTTAGTGGATGATGCACAGGATTTGAGGATCCCAATGCACAACGAGGCGGCATTTCAGCATGGGGTCTGCTTCGAGGCAAAGGTAATGTTACATAGGCTATGAACTACAGTAGCGGCTCATCCATAAGGGTCTATAGTGTACGGATGCGCGCTGACTATATAATGAATTGATATCCAAAATGATATTTTTCCTAAATGTTATAACAATGTAAATGATGATAGCTAGATTGACATTTTTTTTTCTCATTTGAATTGTGCCCTAATAGTACACTCAACAGTGTTGATTTAACTCTGATTGTACTGTATTATATGTTACAGTGTGCTTGTTGAAATGTATTCATGAATGTATTATCCCATACCAATGCATCAAATCCATATAAAGGTCCAGTAGCCTACCCTTTACAATGTATTCAGAATGTACAGTGAAGTTCATTTGACAAGAAGCATATGAGAACAGAGTAAGAGTTCAAGACTTATTTGAGTTACTCATGACAAATGTCATAACTGTGTAAATATTATAGTACATTGGCAGTCTGGAAGTGGGTCGTCCGAACAGCCGAATGGAGATAGTGGCTGCAATGAGAAGGATACGGGTAAGATACTTCAATGATCACTTTACCAATTATCTAGTTAACTGTGGGGCATAATATTACATGTGTTTCTCTCCCTTCCAGTAATGATACTTTCTCCATATTAGGAATATTTCAATGTCTTAAAGATGAAAAAAAAATCAAATAAAAAAACTTGGACTGTGTGTGTGTGTGTGTGTGTGTGTGTGTGTGTGTGTGTGTGTGTGTGTGTGTGTGTGTGTGTGTGTGTGTATGTCCAATATATTTTTAAGAGATTCATATTCTACTCTCTCACATTGGTATGGTATCTGCATATCGAACTGACCTACATCTACATAGCAAATATTGCAAATCAATAATTGTATTCTAAGGTTATAAAACTATAATCTCAGTCTAAACCAACCATCTCTTCTAATCCTATCAAACCAATCCTAACCATCTCTAAGGAGATATCTTAAGGAGATATCTTTCTTAATCTTAAAACCAATATCCTTAACCGTCTCTTTAAGAGACGTCCTCTCCGCTGGAGAGATGAGAAAGAGATGGCGATGGTGTCTGGCATTAATGGATACTGCAGTGGGCCAGAGTATTACAGTGATACAGAGAGGATTTAACTGCTGCAGAGTCAGCTGGGAGAGCCAAATGCTACATTTAACCAAGCCATGCCGCCGGGTCTGTGTGACACAGAGGTCAGTGTCTGTTTCACACAGAGGCTGGCCACTTCCTCAATGATGTCCAGAGAGAGACAACTCTTATAAGGAGGAAAGTGATGGGGAATATTTTTAGTGAACATACAGATGTGGGATTTAAATTTGATCACTTATTTGTTGCTTTGAATTTTCCTGAACAGCAGGACGTGCAAACTTGTAGTGTATTTGAGGTAAAAAGACTTCTTGTCACGGCTGTTGAAGGAGGAGGACCAAGGTGCAGCGTTGTGAGCGTACATATTCCGTTATTTAGAATGAAGACGCCGAACAAAACAATAAACACTACAAAACAAACCATGAAGCTAAAGGCTATGTGCCCGAAACAAAGTCATCTTCCCACCAAGAAAGGAGAGAAAAAGGGCTACCTATGTATGGCTCCCAATCAGAGACACCGATAGACAGCTGTCGCTGATTGAGAACCATACCTGGCCAAAACATAGAAATACAAAATCATAGATAACAAAACATAGAATGCCCACCCCAAATCACACCCTGACCAAACCAAATAGAGACATTAAAAGGCTCTCTAATGTCAGGGCATGACACTTCTAAAGTTTGTCATTTAGAATTTTACATTTCAGACTTGACTTGCCTTTACGAAAAATGTATCAACCCCTACAAAATATCCATGAATAATAATCCACATAACAATTCACATTTCTTGTTGCTGCAGGATTACTTTCCTGCTGTAGCAAACTGGCTCAAATTAAGATCCTACTGTAACGATCGTCATAATGGGTAGACCAAGGCGCAGCGTGATTTGGGTTCATCATATTTATTTTAAATGTGAACCAGCAACAAAACAATGAAGAGAAACAAACGAACGTTCAGCCTTGAGGGGCTCAAAAGCAACAACAATACAAAAACAAGATCCCACAAACAACAGGTGGGAAAAGGCTGTCTAAATATGATCCCCAATCAGAGACAACGATAGACAGCTGCCTCTGATTTGGAACCATACCAGGCCAACATAAAAATACAAAAACTAGACTACACAAAGAAATAATAACTAGAATACCCCCCCGGACTCCGGCCGCAAATCAGTGTCCTCCGTGACCATAATGGAATTGCGCCCAACAAGTGTTTATTGAAGTCGTCCTTATTGGATCAGAGGAAAGTCAGTGTCCTCTGGGATCATAATGGAATTGGGCTCAACGAGCGTTTACTGTTTATCAAAGTCGTCCTTCTTGGGCCAAGTTCCCTTGTTGGTGTACAGTGGAGTACATGACATTATGGCGGAAAAGTTAGCCTGGTCCCAGATCTCTTTGTGCTGCCAACTCCTACGTTCATTTGTGGCAAGACAGCGTATACATATCTGAAACCGGGCTTGTAAAGACTGCATCAGCTCAGACAAAAAAACACATGACATCCATTCTTCAGGCATTGCTGCCTTCCAAATCCCATACAATAGCATAAAGAGAGAGGGGAATAGCCAGTTTGCTTTATTCTCTCTTTCTAGGCTACGAGAGGCAGAGATTTGTTGATGCACATGAAAATAATGAGAACCGTCCTTTTTATGTTCCCCCTCATTTCCCACTGTCAGGGGTGTAGCCCCCGTTTCTATAGGGCTGTGTGTGTGTAGCCCCAGTTTCTATAGGGCTGTGTGTGTGTAGCCCCAGTTTCTATAGGGCTGTGTGTGTGTAGCCCCAGTTTCTATAGGGCTGTGTGGGGTGGTTTCATAGGGCTGTGTGTGTGTGCCCCCCGTGGGCTGTGTAGCCCCAGTTTCTATAGGGCTGTGTGTGTGTAGGTGGATGGGCTGGGTGTGTAGCCCCAGTTTCTATAGGGCTGTGTGAGGGTGGATGGGCTGTGTGTGTGTAGCCCCAGTTTCTATAGGGCTGTGTGGGGGTGGATGGTAGTGTGTAGCCCCAGTTTCTATAGGGCTGTGTGGGGTGGATGGTGGGTGTGTAGCCCCAGTTTCTATAGGGCTGTGTGGGGTGGATGGTGGGTGTGTAGCCCCAGTTTCTATAGGGCTGTGTGAGGGTGGATGGTGGGTGTGTAGCCCCTGTTTCTATAGGGCTGTGTGGGGGTGGATGGTAGTGTGTAGCCCCAGTTTCTATAGGGCTGTGTGGGGTGGA
The DNA here is from genome assembly GCF_021184085.1 of Oncorhynchus gorbuscha. NCBI lineage: Eukaryota > Metazoa > Chordata > Actinopteri > Salmoniformes > Salmonidae > Oncorhynchus > Oncorhynchus gorbuscha. The sequence continues at coordinate 68,499,321 of NC_060180.1, forward strand.
TGGTGGGTGTGTAGCCCCAGTTTCTATAGGGCTGTGTGGGGTGGATGGTGGGTGTGTAGCCCCAGTTTCTATAGGGCTGTGTGGGGTGGATGGTGGGTGTGTAGCCCCAGTTTCTATAGGGCTGTGTGGGGTGGATGGTGGGTGTGTAGCCCCAGTTTCTATAGGGCTGTGTGGGGGTGGATGGTGGGTGTGTAGCCCCAGTTTCTATAGGGCTGTGTGGGGGTGGATGGTGGGTGTGTAGCCCCAGTTTCTATAGGGCTGTGTGGGGTGGATGGTGGGACTCTCGTATAATACCCTCTTCTCACCACTGAACCGATCTGAGCTGAGCCAGGCTGTACTGTGCTGGTATGGTCAGACTCTGGTTTCCCTCTTCACACCACTGAACCGATCTGAGCTGAGCCAGGCCCTACTGTGCTGGTATGGTCAGACTCTGGTATAATACCCTCTTCACACCACTGAACCGATCTGAGCTGAGCCAGGCCCTACTGTGCTGGTATGGTCAGACTCTGGTATAATACCCTCTTCACACCACTGAACCGATCTGAGCTGAGCCAGGCTGTACTGTGGTTACGCATCTCTCTCTGACCAGGTTCCTAACCCGGATCTCCTGTGTACAACAAAACAGTGTTATCAGAGCAAATCAAATCGTAACGAACCTAAATAAACAACACAAATATAAAATCAAAATGTATTTCTCATGTGCTCCGAATGCAACAGTGAAATGCTCACTTACAGGCTCTAACCAATAGTGCAATTTCTAAGTTATTAAAAGGTATTAGGTGAACAATAAATAAGTAAAGATAGCACTGTGACAGTAATCCTGATGCAATCTATATTGAATATACACAAGATGTACTAGGAATGATATGTACAGCAGTAGATATACTAGAATGATATGTACAGCAGTAGATATACTAGAATGATATGAACAGCAGTAGATATACTAGAATGATATGAACAGCAGTAGATATACTAAGAATGATATGAACAGCAGTAGATATATTAGAATGATATGTACAGCAGTAGATATACTAGAATGATATGAACAGCAGTAGATATACTAGAATGATATGTACAGCAGTAGATATACTAGAATGATATGTACAGCAGTAGATATACTAGAATGATATGTACAGCAGTATATATACTAAGAATGATATGTACAGCAGTATATATACTAAGAATGATATGAACAGCAGTATATATACTAAGAATGATATGAACAGCAGTAGATATACTAGAATGATATGAACAGCAGTAGATATACTAGAATGATATGAACAGCAGTAGATATATTAGAATGATATGTACAGCAAGATATATTAGAATGATATGTACAGCAGTAGATATACTAGAATGATATGCAACAGTAGATATATTAGAATGATATGCTCACTTAATGCAGTAGATCTAACCAATAGTGAACAGCAGTAGATATACTAAATGATATGTACAGCAGTATATATACTAGAATGATATGTATAAATAAGTAAAGATAGCACTGTGAGCAGTAATATACTAAGAATGATATGTACAGCAGTATATATACTAGAATGATATAACAGCAGTAGATATACTAAGAATGATATGTATAGATATATACTAGGAATGATATGAACAGCAGTAGATATACTAGGAATGATATGAACAGCAGTAGATATACTAGAATGATATGAACAGTAGTAGATATACTAGGAATGATATGTACAGCAGTAGATATACTAGAATGATATGTACAGCAGTAGATATACTAGAATGATATGAACAAGAATGATATGTAGATATATATACTAAGAATGATATGTACAGCAGTAGATATACTAGAATGATATGTACAGCAGTAGATATACTAGAATGAATGATATGTACAGCAGTAGATATACTAGAATGATATGAACAGCAGTAGATATACTAGAATGATATGAACAGCAGTAGATATACTAGAATGATATGTACAGCAGTAGATATAGAATATATGAATGATATATGTACAGCAGTAGATATACTAGAATGATATGTACAGCAGTAGATATACTAGAGAAATATGAACAGCAGTAGATATACTAGAGAAATATGAACAGCAGTAGATATACTAGAATGATATGTACAGCTGTAGATATACTAGAATGATATGAACAGCAGTAGATATACTAGAATGATATGTACAGCAGTAGATATACTAGAATGATATGAACAGCAGTAGATATACTAGAATGATATGTACAGCAGTAGATATACTAGAATGATATGTACAGCAGTAGATATACTAGAATGATATGAACAGCAGTAGATATACTAGAATGATATGAACAGCAGTAGATATACTAGAATGATATGTACAGCAGTAGATATACTAGAATGATATGAACAGCAGTAGATATACTAGAATGATATGAACAGCAGTAGATATACTAGAATGATATGTACAGCAGTAGATATACTAGAATGATATGTACAGCAGTAGATATACTAGAATGATATGTACAGCAGTATATATACAGTGAGCTATGATATACAAGAAATATGAACAGCAGTAGATATAATAGAATAAATATAGATTACTAGTATATGAACAGCAGTAGATATACTAAAATATAACAGACAGTAGTAGAAATAACAGAATGATATAATGTACAGAATACAGTATTTAAAGGGATATACTAGAATGATATATACAGCAGTGGTTTACTAGAATTTCTCCATAACATGAGAGCAGCTTTGGCTGAATGATATGTACAGCAGTATATATGTCAGTGAGCTATGTCAAGAGTCCAGTATATGAATAAATATGTTGTGTGTATAAAACAGTGTAACTAAAATACAACGGACAGTAGTAGAAATAACAGAATGAGCAATGTACAGAATACAGTATTTAAAGGGAAGAGGGAAGAGTCCAGTGGTTTTAATTTCTCCATAACATGAGAGCAGCTTTGGCTGTGTGTGTGTGTGTGTGTGTGTGTGTGTGTGTGTGTGTGTGTGTGTGTGTGTGTGTGTGTGTGTGTGCGTGCGTGCGTGCGTGCGTGCGTGCGTGCGTGCGTTCTTGTATGTTTGTTTGTGACAGCTTGTTTGTGTGTTTTGTGTGAGTGAGTGTGCATCACCTGATTCAGAATCAAAACAAACAATTTATATCTCTGAACATTAAAAATCAAGTCTGTTTTAGTTAGTTGTAATGTTCAACTAACTTCAGTCCCCCAAAATTAACTAAATATTTCTGACCCCAACATTCTACTCAAACCACGGGTGTATTCACTACACTCTTAGGGAAAAACGATGCTATCTACAACCTAAAAAGGCTCTTCGGCTGTCCCCATAAGCGAACCCGTTGAAGAACCATTTTGGTTCTAGGTAGAACCCTTTTGGTTCCAGGTAGGACCCTTTAGAACCCCAAAGGGTTCTACCTGGAACCAGAAAGGGTTATCCTATGGAGAAGAACCCTTTTGGAACCATTGTTTTATAAGAGTGTAGGAACCAAAAAGACCTACCTGAATTTGTCCAAAACGTTTTCCGTTGCAAAAACGTTTTTATAGTGTGAAACGTTTTGCAACGGTGTGCGACTAATGAATAGACTCCAGCAAGTGACTATGGGTGTGGCTAGGCTACACATCTCAAGGAACCATGGAACTTTGTGGGTTACAAATGTAATAAACTTTTTTTCATCCCAGTGGGGCATTTATTGCTGGTAGGCACAGGATATATTAAAATACAATAATATAGCCAGCAAGACAATACAGTCAATCAGCAATACAGTGAAAACAGTAGTACAGTCCATGAAATAGTCCATAGTCCGATACTGAAAAGGAGTTAAAAAATCACCCAATTAGTGTAAAAAAAACCCAGTCTGAATATCATTCTATTTTACAGGGAGAGAAAGGCAGCAGGACATCGCTTCAAACCTCTGACATGAGAGGATCCTGATTAGTCTTCTGGTTGAAGATCAGAGGTGGAAAACTGCTCATTTGATAAAAGTCCTCGCATGATCAATTGGACTTCTGATATATTTCCTCATTTGTGGAAAAACATGTTTCTTTTAGATGTCTGGTCCTGATGTCTGGTCCTGATGTCTGGTCCCTTAGACTACAGTAGAGTCAGAGGGAACACTTCTAACAAGTCTAACTAATGAAGGGGAAGGATACAAGTGGTGCACACCACTGAGTATTCCTTCATGTCTAATGCACTCTGGGGGGAACAGGGAACCTTTTTGTTGGAGACTTTACCAGCTCTACAATCTGACTTTGCCACTTTTCTGCAGCCTTTGTGTAACTTTGATTTACTCTCAGCAGCAGATGGTGTCTTGTAGGGATATCAATGCTAAATACTCACTCCCTGTTAGTACTTACTACCTGTTAGGGACAGATCAACATTTACTGGGGGAGGGGTGGTCCAAAATAGGGAAGGGTTGTCAAACTTTATTTTTTTGTTTTGGTGGACACAGGGAGGGTAGTGTGTTTGTTTTGGTGGACACAGGGAGGGTAGTGTGTTTGTTTTGGTGGACACGGGGAGGGTAGTGTGTTTGTTTTGGTGGACACAGGGAGGGTAGTGTGTTTGTTTTGGTGGACACAGGGTGTGTTTGTTTTGGTGGACACAGGGGGGTAGTGTGTTTGTTTTGGTGGACACAGGGGGAGGGTAGTGTGTTTGTTTTGGTGGACACAGGGAGGGTAGTGTGTTTGTTTTGGTGGACACAGGGAGGGTAGTGTGTTTGTTTTGGTGGACACAGGGGGAGGGTAGTGTGTTTGTTTTGGTGGACACAGGGAGGGTAGTGTGTTTGTTTTGGTGGACACAGGGAGGGTAGTGTGTTTGTTTTGGTGGACACAGGGGGGTAGTGTGTTTGTTTTGGTGGACACAGGGGGGTAGTGTGTTTGTTTTGGTGGACACGGGGGGTAGTGTGTTTGTTTTGGTGGACACAGGGAGGGTAGTGTGTTTTTTTGGACACAGGGAGGGTAGTGTGTTTATTTTGGTGGACACAGGGGGGGGGTAGTGTGTTTGTTTTGGTGGACACAGGGAGGGTAGTGTGTTTGTTTTGGTGGACACAGGGAGGGTAGTGTGTTTGTTTTGGTGGACACAGGGGGAGGGTAGTGTGTTTGTTTTGGTGGACACAGGGAGGGTAGTGTGTTTGTTTTGGTGGACACAGGGAGGGTAGTGTGTTTGTTTTGGTGGACACAGGGAGGGTAGTGTGTTTGTTTTGGTGGACACGGGGGGGGGTAGTGTGTTTGTTTTGGTGGACACGGGGGGGGTAGTGTGTTTGTTTTGGTGGACACAGGGAGGGTAGTGTGTTTGTTTTGGTGGACACAGGGAGGGTAGTGTGTTTGTTTTGGTGGACACAGGGGGAGGGTAGTGTGTTTGTTTTGGTGGACACAGGGAGGGTAGTGTGTTTGTTTTGGTGGACACAGGGAGGGTAGTGTGTTTGTTTTGGTGGACACAGGGGGGTAGTGTGTTTGTTTTGGTGGACACGGGGGGGGGTAGTGTGTTTGTTTTGGTGGACACGGGGAGGGTAGTGTGTTTGTTTTGGTGGACACAGGAGGGTAGTGTGTTTGTTTTGGTGGACACAGGGAGGGTAGTGTGTTTGTTTTGGTGGACACAGGGAGGGTAGTGTGTTTGTTTTGGTGGACACAGGGAGGGTAGTGTGTTTGTTTTGGTGGACACAGGGGGGTAGTATGTTTGTTTTGGTGGACACAGGGAGGGTAGTGTGTTTGTTTTGGTGGACACAGGGAGGGTAGTGTGTTTGTTTTCTAACAATATAATGATTATTTTTGTACAAAATATTTGGATAGAAAATGTAAGAATTACCTTACCTTCTATACGTCTATATCTGTATTCCAGACACAGTAGCTATCTGACTTCAATAAATACATGTCGGTGTTGTAGCCACATACAGTATCTCTATCTCTCTGGGGTTAGGCCAAAGGTCTCTTTCTTTTTTTCAAATGTATTTATTAACACCTGTTACAAAACAGAAGAAAGTTTAGTGACATTTAGAGATTGCCAAGCCAAGCCTTCGATACTGGGTAAACCTACAAGGTCAAGGTTGACAGTCTATTTATTGTAGTGTTGAAAACGCAAACATCCACGAATAGCACAGAGAGGCTGCTGCCTACCTACAGACTTGATATCATTGGCCAATTTAATAAATGGAACACTAGTCACTTTAATAATGTTTACTTATCTCACATTACTCATCTCATACGTTTATACTGTATCCTTCACTATCTATTCTTACTATCTATGGCATCTTAGCCGCTCTGTCGCTGCTCATCCATATATTTTATACTTCTATATTCTCGTCCCATTCCTTCACTAGATTGTGTGTATTAGGTTTGTTGTGGAATTGTTAGATATTACTTGTTATCTAGAAGCATAAGCATTTCACGACACTCACAATAACATCTGCTAACCATGTGTGTGTGACCAATACAATTTGATTTGAAGTGCCCGATGTCAGTATGCTTTGTTTATTGGTGGTGTAGTGCACTGGCACAGAAACCGGTTGGTGGAAAATTCATTGCATATATTTTATATGATTATAAATATGGCATCAAAGTGTTGAAAAACTGATTTCCCCAGAGCTGATCATTGTCGGCAGCTGTCTCTGATGGTTGTGTATTGAAACAGGCAGGTAGAGTGAGCTCGTCTGTGGTGGTCGGCGAACCCTCAACCTTCTGGCCCGTAGCCGTGTAAGTCGCTCTGGATAAGAGCGTCTGCTAAATGACTTAAATGTAAAATGTAAATGTATTGACTGTGCCACAAAATGGCAAAATCAATATCCACGTTTATAAACATAGTGTCGCTACAGTTAGTTTTATTTGTGGTCGTAAACCATATTTTGAGTTAATTCTATGAGGAGGGAAGGTGTTCATTTATTTTATAGTACAAGGGGAATGTCATGTGGAAATATTTGTAACTTTGGGGAGTTTTTTTATGACACCGTGAGTTGTCAATTTCGATCTGTCCCTTAGTACTCACTACCTGTTAGTACTCACGACCTGTTAGTACTCAAGACCTGTTAGTACTCAAGACCTGTTAGTACTCAAGACCTGTTAGTACTCACTACCTGTTAGTACTCACGACCTGTTAGTACTCACTACCTGTTAGTACTCACGACCTGTTAGTACTCAAGACCTGTTAGTACTCACTACCTGTTAGTACTCACGACCTGTTAGTACTCACTACCTGTTAGTACTCACGACCTGTTAGTACTCACTACCTGTTAGTACTCACGACCTGTTAGTACTCACTATCTGTTAGTACTCACGACCTGTTAGTACCCACGACCTGTTAGTACTCACGACCTGTTAGTACTCACTACCTGTTAGTACTCACTACCTGTTAGTACTCACGACCTGTTAGTACTCACTACCTGTTAGTACTCACGACCTGTTAGTACTCACGACCTGTTAGTACTCACTACCTGTTAGTACTCGCGACCTGTTAGTACTCACTACATGTTAGTACTCACTACCTGTTAGTACTCACGCCCTGTTAGTACTCACTACCTGTTAGTACTCAATACCTGTTACTACTACCTACCTGTTAGTACTCACGACCTGTTAGTACCCACAACCTGTTAGTACTCACGACCTGTTAGTACTCACTACCTGTTATAGTACTCAGTACCTGTTAGTACTCACTACCTGTTAGTACTCACTACCTGTTAGTACTCACGACCTGTTAGTACTCACAACCTGTTAGTACTCACAACCTGTTAGTACTCACTACCTGTTAGTACTCACGACCTGTTAGTACTCACGACCTGTTAGTACTCACGACCTGTTAGTACTCACAAGTACCTGTTAGTACTCACTACTTGTTAGTACTCACTACCTGTTAGTACTACCTACCTGTTAGTACTCACTACCTGTTAGTACTCACTACCTGTTACTACTACCTACCTGTTAGTACTCACGACCTGTTAGTACCCACAACCTGTTAGTACTCACGACCTGTTAGTACTCACTACCTGTTATAGTACTCACTACCTGTTAGTACTCACTACCTGTTAGTACTCACGACCTGTTAGTACTCACAACCTGTTAGTACTCACTACCTGTTAGTACTCACTACCTGTTAGTACTCACTACCTGTTAGTACTCACGACCTGTTAGTACTCACGCCCTGTTAGTACTCACTACCTGTTAGTACTCACTACCTGTTAGTACTCACTACCTGTTAGTACTCACAACCTGTTAGTACTCACGCCCTGTTAGTACTCACTACCTGTTAGCACTCACTACCTGTTACTACTACCTACCTGTTAGTACTCACTACCTGTTACCACTCACAACCTGTTAATACTCACTCCCAGTTAGTACTCACTACCTGTTAGTACTCACTACCTGTTAGTACTCACTACCTGTTAGTACACACTGTCTGTTACCACTCACAAGCTGTTAATACTCACTCCCAGTTAGTACTCACTACCTGTTAGTACTCACTACCTGTTAGTACTCACTACCTGTTAGTACTCACTACCTGTTAGTACTCACGACCTGTTAGTACTCACTACCTGTTAGTACTCACTACCTGTTAGTACTCACTACCTGTTAGTACTCACAACCTGTTAGTACTCACGCCCTGTTAGTACTCACTACCTGTTAGCACTCACTACCTGTTACTACTACCTACCTGTTAGTACTCACTACCTGTTACCACTCACAACCTGTTAATACTCACTCCCAGTTAGTACTCACTACCTGTTAGTACTCACTACCTGTTAGTACTCACTACCTGTTAGTACACACTGCCTGTTACCACTCACAAGCTGTTAATACTCACTCCCAGTTAGTACTCACTACCTGTTAGTACTCACTACCTGTTAGTACTCACTACCTGTTTGCACTCACTTCTTGTTAGTACTCACTACCTGTTAGTACTCACTACCTGTTAGTACTCACTACCTGTTTGCACTCACTTCTTGTTAGTACTTACTACCTGTTAGTACTGACTCCTTGTTAGCACTCACTCCCTGGTAATACTCTCTCCTTGTTAGTACTCACTCCCTGATAGAACTCACTGCTTGTTAGTACTCACTACCTGTTAGTGGTACATGTTTTCATTCCATTACATCAGGTATCTCTGGACAAGGTTGAGGAATTGAAATTTCAGTTTACTTCTTGAATAGGAATGTCCATGGTAGTCCATACTGTGTAGCGTATAATTGTATGGGTTATTTGACATTCCAATTTCATGAACAAATCTATGTAATTGACACCCCCCCCCCCCTCCCCTACAGTATGAATTCAAATTGAAGAACATGAAGAAGAAGAAGGTCAACATCATTGTGTCTGCCGATGGTGTGAGGGTGGTTCTGAGAAAAAAGCAAAAATCCTTGGTAAGGCCCTTTTGGTCAATTCAATTGATTGGACAGATGACACACCCTCTCTATATAGATTGAAAACAGAATGTCAAAATGTTGTTCTTTATTAGGGTACAATCTGCAGCATTGGGTCCCCAGATTCCATCATTCTTAAATGGAAGATGTTTGGAACCACCAAAACTCTCCCTAGAAGTGGCCGCCCGGCCAAGAAAAAGGCACATGACAGCCCGCTTGGAGCATGCCAAAATGCAACTAAATGACTCTCAGACCATGAGAAACAAGATTCTCTGGTTTGATGAAGCCAAGATTGAACTCTTTGGCCTGACTGCCAAGTGTCACGTCTGGAGGAACAGAGAGATCCTTGATAAAAACCTGTTCCAGAGTGCTCCGGTCCTCAGCCTGGGGCGAAAGTTCACCTTCCAGCATGACAACGACACTAAGGAAACAGCCAAGACAACACATGAGTCGCTTCGGGACAAGTGTGGGGCGGCAGGTAGCCTAGTGGTTAGAGCATTGGGGCGGTAACCGAAAGGGTTGCTAGATCGAATCCCAGAGCGGACAGGGTAAACATCTGTTGTTCTCCCCCTGAGCAAGGCCACTGTTCCTAGGCCATCATTGTAAACAGGAATTAGCTCTTAACTGACTTGCCTAGTTAAAAAAAAATGTCTTTCCATGTCCTTGAATGGCCCAGACTTGAACCTGATTGAACATCTCTGGAGAGAACTGACAATAGCTGTGCAGCGACACTCCCCATCCAACCTGACAGAGCTTGAGATGATCTGCAGAGAAGAATGGGAGAAACTCCCCAAATACAGTTGCACCAATCTTATACCCTAGAAGACTCGAGGCTGTAATCACTGCCAAAGGCCTACTGAGTAAAGGATCTGAATACTTACTGTATCTAAATGGTATATCTGTGGGTGTTTTTTAAATATAAATTTGCAAACATTTCTAAAAACCTGTTTTTGCATTGTCATTATGGGGTATTGTGTGCAGATTGATGAAGGGGAAAAAACAATTTAATTAATTTAGGAATAAGGCTGTAACGTAACAAAATGTGGAAGTAGTGAAGGAGTCTGAATACTTTCCGAATGCACATCATCTACAGTTTCCGCGTGAAGGAAACATTATGTTACATGTTTTCAACAGTGTGAAGTGTGTAACTGTTCCTTACAGAGGCAAAATAAAACAAGTAATTTAAAAATGTATCCTAAAATGTAAAAATACAGTGTTCTGATCAACATTCTTTGCATATGGAGGCAGAATGGCTTATGGATGCAGAATGTGTTGATTTGCCAAAAGATGGAATACCACCATAGCTTTCTGTCCTTCATGGAAGCTGCAAGGTCCTACATATTGAATGTCTGCAGATGGAAAAAAGTTTAAATCCATATTTATTTTAGGTGAAACACTTCATAAATCTGTTCCTAAGTCATAGCAGTGAATTGCAGCATTGTGTTGTTCTCTGGTTGTGTTCCAGAGGAAAGAGTGGTCATGGGATGACAACACAGTCATGATAACACAAGACCCCATCTATAGGTAAGGGAATGTCAAAGTGTCCTCAAACATAAAACTCTTTTTTTTAATTAAAAAAATCTCAATATCAAATCCTTTCTGGGTAATAAAGTACCGTCCTGAGATTGTTTTCAATTAAAATGGTCCAAAAAGAGAGTTTGGGAAGTCTCTTTCCTATTGGTCTATAATCTAATTTACAGGAAGTCTCTATCATAATTTTCACTATTTAATAGTATTATTCCAACCTCACAGTGTGGAAAGGAAATATATATAACACACAGGAAAATCATGTTTTTCACAGCACGGAGCCTTGAAAATATTTTGGGGGTATTTTTATACATTGATGACTTTTGGTTGAGTAGTTAATTAAAGACCCAGTAAGGTCAAAATTCAGTTTTGTTGATGAAACTAACACTGTAACGGTATGAACATGTGATCAGTGTTATTTCCTAGTAGAAAATACAATATTTGTGGGGGGGGTACATTTTACCCCATTTTCATGATATCCATTTGGTAGTTACAGTCTTGTCCCATTGCTCCAACTCCCGTACGGACTCGGGAGAGGCGAAGGTCGAGAGTCATGCGTCCTCTGAAACATGACCCTAACAAGTCGCACTGCTTGCTTAACCCCCGAAGCCAGCCACACCAATGTGTCAATGAAAACATTGTATAGCCTACGACCGATGTCAGCGTGCATGCACCCGGTCAACACAAGAAGTAGCTAGAGTGCGACGGGACAAGGACATCCCAGCCAGCCAAACCCTCCCGTAACCCAGACAACGCTGGGCCAATTGTGCGCCACCTCATCAGTCTCCCGGTCACATGATTGAACCCAGATGTGTAGTGATGCCTTTAGCACTGCGATGCAGTGCCTTAGACTGCTGCGCCACACGGGAGGCCCCTGAAAATACAATCAACATAGGAAGTTCTAATCAACCGCTTGCATGGGTGGAAGACAGGTGCCAGGTGACATCACCAGGCAGTAAATTGGTTAGTAGACCAATAACCAAGAGAGTAACAGCCAGTTTTCCCCTTCCCCACTCAGACCACTCCCAGACAGTCCTAGAATTTTTTTAAATTGAGAAATAGTTTTTTGCTAAAAAAGCTAATTTTGTGAATTTGAATGGAAAAGTATTACAGTAAGTTACTTAAATTATTACAGCGAAAGGATTTGATATTGATATAAAATGGCTGCATTGGGCCTTTAAAAGTGAAATCAATCAAATTCTCATTATCATTACATTTTCCCCGTCTCATTTAGGATTTTCTATGTGTCACATGACGCCCAGGAATTGAAGATCTTCAGTTACATTGCGAGAGATGGACAGAGCAACATGTTCCGGTGTAATGTCTTCAAGTCCAAGAGGAAGGTATGACCTATAATTCTACAGCTCCTTCAGAAAGTATTCACATCGCCTTGACATTTTGTTGTGTTAGAAAGTGGGATTAACATTTATTTAATTTACATTTTGTGTCAACGATCTACATAAAATACTCTGTAATGTCAACGTGGAAGAAAAATTATAACTTTTTTAGAACATTTATGAAAAATAAAACACTAATATACAGTATCTTGATTATATAAGTGTTCAACCCCTTGAGTCAATACGTGTTAGAATCACCTTTGGCGTCTGTGAGTCTTTCTAAGAGGTTTGTACACCTAAACCCAGCAAGAAAAGAAATGTCCCTGTCTTTCAAAGATAATTCATAAAAATCCAAATAACTTCACAGATCTTCATTGTAAAGGGTTTAAACACAGTTTCTCATGCTTTTTCAAAGAACCATAAACAATTAATGAACATGCACCTGTGGAACGGTCGTTAAGACACTAACAGTTTACAGACGGTATGCAATTAAGGTCACAGTTATGAAAACTTAGGACACTAAAGAAGCCTTTTTACTGACTCTGGAAATCCCCAAAAGAACGATGCCCAGGGTCCCTGCTCAACTGTGTGAACGTGCTACAAGGAGGCATGCTGCAAGGAGGCATGAGACTGCAGATGTGGCCAGGGCAATAAATTGCCATGTCCATACTGTGAGACACCTAAGACAGCGCTACAGGGAGACAGGACGGACAGCTGAACGTCCTCAGAGTGGCAGACCACACAACACCTACACAGAATCGGTACATCCGAACATCACACCTGCGGGACAGGTACAGGAGGGCAACAACAACTGCCCGAGTTACACCAGGAACGCACAATCCCTCCATCAGTGCTCAGACTGTCTGCAATAGGCTGAGAGAGGCTGGACTGAGGGCTTGTAAGCCTGTTGTAAGGCAGGTTTTCACCAGACATCACTGGCAATAACGTTGCCTATGGGCACAAACCCATCGTCGCTGGAGCAGCCACCACCATGCTTGAAAATATGAAGAGTCGTACTTTGTGTGCTGTGTTAGATTTGCCCCAAACATAATGTTTATAAAAGTTCATTTCTTTGCCACATTTCTTTGAAAATATACTTGAATGGCTAATTGCAAATAGGATGTATATCTTGGAATATTTGTATTCTGTACAGACTTCCTTATTTTCACTCTGTCAATTAGGGTAGTATTGTGGAGTAACTACAATGTTGTTGATCCATCCTCAGTTTTCTCATATCACAGCCATTAAACTCTGTAACTGTTTTAAAGTCACCATTGGCCTCATGGTGAAATCCCTGAGTGGTTTCCTTCATCTCCGGCAACTGAGATAGGTAGGACGCCTGTATCTTTGTAGTGACTGGTTGTATTGGTACACCATCCATAGTGTAATTAATAACTTCACCATGCTCAAAGGGATATTCAGTCTGCTTTTTTATTTTTACCCATCTACCAATAGGTGCCCTTCTTTGCGAGGCATTGGGAAACCTACCTGGTCTTTGTGGTTGAATCTGTGTTTGAGATTCACTGCTCGACTGAGGGACCTTATAGATAATTGTACGTGTGGAGTACAGAGATGATGTAGTCATTCAAAAATCATGTGAAACACTATTATTGCACACAGAGTGAGTCCATGCAATTTATTATGTGACTTGTTAAGCACATTTGTACTCCTGAATTTATTTAGGCTTGGCATAACAAAGGGTTTGAATACTAATTGTCTCAAGACATTTCAGCTTTAAATTGTTGATTGATTTGTAAACAGTTCTAAAAACATAATTCAACTTTGTGTTACAGCCAGCGACCAAAAATAATCTACATTTCATCGATTTTAAATTCAGGCTGTAACAAAAAAATGTGGAAAAAGTCAAGAGGTGTGAATACTTTCTATATATCTTTTATATAATTCTATGGTTAAGACAGTGTGTATCGCTGTGGAAGTGGGCTGGGTATGAGATGTAGATTATCCACAGGATCCAGATCAGTGGTATTTAATCTGTGGTATATAATCAGTGGTATATAATCTGTGGTATATAATCAGTGGTATATAATCTGTGGTATATAATCAGTGGTATATAATCTGTGGTATATAATCAGTGGTATATAATCAGTGGTATATAATCTGTGGTATATAATCAGTGGTATATAATCAGTGGTATATAATCTGTGGTATATAATCAGTGGTATATAATCTGTGGTATATAATCAGTGGTATATAATCAGTGGTATTTAATCTGTGGTATATAATCAGTGGTATATAATCAGTGGTATATAATCTGTGGTATATAATCAGTGGTATATAATCTGTGGTATATAATCTGTGGTATATAATCTGTGGCATATAATCTGTGGTATTTAATCAGTGGTATATAATCAGTGGTATATAATCAGTGGTATATAATCTGTGGTATATAATCAGTGGTATATAATCTGTGGTATATAATCAGTGGTATATAACCAGTGGTATATAATCTGTGGTATATAATCTGTGGTATATAATCAGTGGTATATAATATGTGGTATATAATCAGTGGTATATAATCAGTGGTATATAATCAGTGGTATATAATCAGTGGTATATAATCTGTGGTATATAATCAGTGGTATATAATCAGTGGTATATAATCAGTGGTATATAATCAGTGGTATATAATCTGTGGTATATAATCAGTGGTATATAATCTGTGGTATATAATCTGTGGTATTTAATCTGTGGTATTTAATCTGTGGTATATAATAAGTGGTATATAATCAGTGGTATTTAATCTGTGGTATATAATCAGTGGTATATAATCAGTGGTATATAATCAGTGGTATATAATCAGTGGTATATAATCAGTGGTATATAATCTGTGGTATATAATCAGTGGTATATAATCAGTGGTATATAATCAGTGGTATATAATCAGTGGTATATAATCTGTGGTATTTAATCTGTGGTATATAATCAGTGGTATATAATCAGTGGTATATAATCAGTGGTATATAATCAGTGGTATATAATCTGTGGTATTTAATCTGTGGTATATAATCAGTGGTATATAATCAGTGGTATATAATCAGTGGTATTTAATCTGTGGTATATAATCTGTGGTATCTAATATGTGGTATTTAATCTGTGGAGTTTAATCTGTGGTGTTTAATCTGTGGTATTTAATCTGTGGTATTTAATCTGTGGTATATAATCTGTGGTATTTAATCTGTGGTATCTAATCTGTGGTATATAATTTGTGGTATTTAATTTGTGGTGTATAATCCGTTTATCTCTACAGGGTATCAGATATGTGGCAGCAGATGCTTTGGGAAGGGGGCTGGGTATAGGGCACTGTGCCATGATGCATTAAAGGAGCCTTGGGACTCTTGGATCAATAGAGAGTTTTGCCTATACACAAACACACACACACACACATTGTCTCATCTACAAGATCACAGTTGCACACAGTACACACATGTGATGACTTTCTATTCTGCACGATAGAAAAATGCTGGTAGAAAAGAATGGCACGCGACTACCCCATAGCTGCATATTAAACAGAGGAAATGTTCTTCATTACAAAAGCCTGGATAACAACCCTTCCAGTGAGGTTGACTCCCATCCCTTCACCATGGATACCAGGCATGTACCGTTGACAGTGACTGAGTGAAGCAGCATACTAATTCATCACAAATGACACCCTATTCCCTATTGGCCCTGGTCATAAGTAGGGCAAATCAAATCAAATCAAATCAAATCAAATTTATTTATATAGCCCTTCGTACATCAGCTGATATCTCAAAGTGCTGTACAGAAACCCAGCCTAAAACCCCAAACAGCAAACAATGCAGGTGTAAAAGCACGGTGGCTAGGAAAAACTCCCTAGAAAGGCCAAAACCTAGGAAGAAACCTAGAGAGGAACCAGGCTATGTGGGGTGGCCAGTCCTCTTCTGGCTGTGCCGGGTAGAGATTATAACAGAACATGACCAAGATGTTCAAATGTTCATAAATGACCAGCATGGTCGAATAATAATAAGGCAGAACAGTTGAAACTGGAGCAGCAGCACAGTCAGGTGGACTGGGGACAGCAAGGAGCCATCATGTCAGGTAGTCCTGGGGCACGGTCCTAGGGCTCAGGTCCTCTGAGAGAGAGAAGAAAGAGAGAATTAGAGACGACAAGGAGGGGTGGCCAACTCCTCTCCTCAGAGCATATGAGGGGTGGCCAGTCCTCTTCTGGCTGTGCCGGGTGGAGATTATAACAGAACGTGGCCAAGATGTTCAAATGTTCATAAATGACCAGCATGGTTGAATAATAGTAAGGCAGAACAGTTGAAACTGGAGCAGCAGCATGGCCAGGTGGACTGGGGACAGCAAGGAGTCATCATGTCAGGTAGTCCTGGGACATGGTCCTAGGGCCCAGGCCAGTTGAAACTGGAGCAGCAGCATGGCCAGGTGGACTGGGGACAGCAAGGAGTCATCATGTCAGGTAGTCCTGGGGCATGGTCCTAGGGCTCAGGTCCTCCGAGAGAGAGAAAGAAAGAGAGAATTAGAGAACGCACACTTAGATTCACACAGGACACCGAATAGGACAGGAGAAGTACTCCAGATATAAAAAACTGACCCTAGCCCCCCGACACATAAACTACTGCAGCATAAATACTGGAGGCTGAGACAGGAGGGGTCAGGAGACACTGTGGCCCCATCCGAGGACACCCCCGGACAGGGCCAAACAGGAAGGATATAACCCCACCCACTTTGCCAAAGCACAGCCCCCACACCACTAGAGGGATATCTTCAACCACCAACTTACCATCCTGAGACAAGGCCGAGTATAGCCCACAAAGTTCTCCGCCACGGCACAACCCAAGGGGGGGGCGCCAACCCAGACAGGCTGACCACAACAGTGAATCAACCCACCCAGGTGATGCACCCCCCCCCCAGGGACGGCATGAGAGAGCCCCAGCAAGCCAGTGACTCAGCCCCCGTAACAGGGTAGAGGCAGAGAATCCCAGTGGAAAGAGGGGAACCGGCCAGGCAGAGACAGCAAGGGCGGTTCGTTGCTCCAGAGCCTTTCAGTTCACCTTCCCACTCCTGGGCCAGACTACACTCAATCATATGACCCACTGAAGAGATGAGTCTTCAGTAAAGACTTAAAGGTTGAGACCGAGTTTGCGTCTCTGACATGGGTAGGCAGACCGTTCCATAAAAATGGAGCTCTATAGGAGAAAGCCCTGCCTCCAGCTGTTTGCTTAGAAATTCTAGGGACAATTAGGAGGCCTGCGTCTTGTGACCGTAGCGTACGTGTAGGTATGTACGGCAGGACCAAATCAGAGAGGTAGGTAGGAGCAAGCCCATGTAATGCTTTGTAGGTTAGCAGTAAAACCTTGAAATCAGCCCTTGCTTTGACAGGAAGCCAGTGTAGAGAGGCTAGCACTGGAGTAATATGATCAATTTTTTGGTTCTAGTCAGGATTCTAGCAGCCGTATTTAGCACTAACTGAAGTTTATTTAGTGCTTTATCCGGGTAGCCGGAAAATAGAGCATTGCAGTAGTCTAACCTAGAAGTGACAAAAGCATGGATTAATTTTTCTGCATCATTTTTGGACAGAAAGTTTCTGATTTTTGCAATGTTACGTAGATGGAAAAAAGCTGTCCTCGAAATGGTCTTGATATGTTCTTCAAAAGAGAGATCAGGGTCCAGAGTAACGCCGAGGTCCTTCACAGTTTCATTTGAGACGACTGTACAACCATTAAGATTAATTGTCAGATTCAACAGAAGATCTCTTTGTTTCTTGGGACCTAGAACAAGCATCTCTGTTTTGTCCGAGTTTAATAGTAGAAAGTTTGCAGCCATCCACTTCCTTATGTCTGAAACACATGCTTCTAGTGAGGGCAATTTTGGGGCTTCACCATGTTTCATTGAAATGTACAGCTGTGTGTCATCCGCATAGCAGTGAAAGTTTACATTACGTTTTCAAATAACATCCCCAAGAGGTAAAATATATAGTGAAAACAATAGTGGTCCTAAAACAGAACCTTGAGGAACACCGAAATTTACAGTTGATTTGTCAGAGGACAAACCATTCACAGAGACAAACTGATATCTTTCCGACAGATAAGATCTAAACCAGGCCAGAACATGTCCATGTAGACCAATTTGGGTTTCCAATCTCTCCAAAAGAATGTGGTGATCGATGGTATCAAAAGCAGCACTAAGGTCTAGGAGCACGAGGACAGATGCAGAGCCTCGGTCCGATGCCATTAAAATTTCATTTTACCACCTTCACAAGTGCCGTCTCAGTGCTATGATGGGGTCTAAAACCAGACTGAAGCATTTCGTATACATTGTTTGTCTTCAGGAAGGGCACTACATAGGGATGCAGTCAGCAGAGAAAGAGGCTTTTAATTGTGACATTTGCAACCTGTACCACCTGCCATCTGTACCACAAAGTAAAGACACAGGATGTAATCCCCTATATGGCGCTTCTCAGGTGCCTCCAGCCCTGAACCTCTTATCTCGGACTTCCAGATCAAACCTTGTCCAGAAGAGAGGAGGGTAAACTGCTGATACTGGGTTTGGTAACCCTGGCTCCCATTAATCACTGTTGGGTTTAAAGAATCCTGAAATTCCTAAATTGGCCTTGTGATCCAGATGGTTCTTTTTTTTGAGAGCAGTGCTAGCATCTCAAAGGTCGTGAGTTCACTTCCCGTTGGGCCATGTCCAATTAAAAAAGAGTGGTGATCCTTTTGGGTTGAGGCATATGCTGGAAATAGCTCAGATGATCATCATATGGTACAGTATGGTACTTACTATACACAGGTAACATAGAATATCATAACCATACAACGGTGGTCATTATTGTTGCAACATAGGAGCACACTGTCTCACACACACAACACTGGCCCTGTGCTTACCGACATACAGTGGTGATTGACAGCCTTGAAGCAGCATTCCTCCTCAGTATGAATGTGGGGCATTTTAAAGCACCTGGTCAATGTGCCACTGAGTGCACAAGACAACCCTCCTTCGGGCCTTGCGGCATAATTGCTCTAAAGGCAAGAATGTATAACGTTGGAGATATTGAATTATTTTGGTTATATAATCAATAGATTTTTGAGTTCGTTGTGCCTTGTAGGGTCTAAAGGAAATGCTTGAGATCCTACGGCTCTGGAATGAACCAATCCATTACAACGACAGCATGCACCCACTGAATTACTGTGCCGTCTAAAACTCTCTCCCCTCCTTCTTTTGTTGTCCTCTCTCTCCCCTCCCCCTCCCCATCCCCCCCCTCCCCATCCCCCTCCCCCTCCCCATCTCTCCCCCTCCCTCCCTCCCTCCCTCTCCCCTTTTCTTCCACCCCCACCCCTCTAGTCCCAGGCCATGCGCATTGTGCGGACGGTGGGCCAGGCCTTTGACGTGTGCCACCAGCTGACCCTGCAGCAGACAGGGGAGCAGAGCTCTGAGGATGGACTGGACACCAATGCTACCGATGCAGATGGGGAAGACGCTGTGCCAGGTGTGACTCACTTGCCCATGCACCATACTGTCTTATTACCTTATACCATTTTATTACCTAGAACCATCTTATTACCTAGAACCATATTATTACCTAGATCCATCTTATTAACTAGAACCATCTTATTACCTAGAACCATCTTATTACCTAGAACCATCTTATTACCTAGAGCCATCTTATCACCTAGAACCATCGTATTACCTAGAACCATATTATTACCTAGAGCCATCTTATTACCTAGAACCATCTTATTACCTAGTAGCGTCTTATTACCTAGTAGCGTCCTATTACCTAGAACCCTCTTATTACCTAGTACCGTCCTATTACCTAGATCCATCCTATTACCTAGATCCATCTTATTACCTAGAACCGAACCATCCTATTACCTAGATACATCTTATTACCTAGTACTGTCTTATTATCTATAACCATCTTATTACCTAGAATCATATTATTACCTAGAGCCATCTTATTACCTAGTAGTGCCCTATTACCTAGTACATACTGTTCTATATTTGCACAGTGGGGACATTCTCTTCTGAGACTCAATCAGTTAGAGTGTGTTGTGACTCTAGAGAAAGTGGAGAGGAGCCAAATTCTGATTCGATGTTTCAAGTGTCTTTGTGTCTGAGAAAATCTCTAAAATACAAATAGTTTGTATTAAAAAAATAGGTTATGTTATACGTTTTTGCTGGTGGTAGTTGGTCTCTATGTTAGTATATTTATGATTTGTTTTCTCTCTCCATTCATCTTTCTCCATCCATCTCTTTCTCCATCCATCTCTCTCCATCCATCTCTCTCTCCATCCATCTCTCTCTCCATCAATCTCTCTCTCCATCCATCTCTCGCCATCCATCTCTCTCATTCAGCCAAGACGAGGTTGGCATTGTCTGATTCGACTGACCTTGAAGCCACCACAGAGGACAGCATTGACTGTTTGTCATCTGACCTGGACAAGACCAAAAGCCAGGACCTTCTTAGTAAAGATGGAAAGGTACTGTATGGCCTGAGTCTTATTCATTACATCACACTGTAACGAAACGTTTTGCAACAGAAAATGTATGTGGACACCTGCTCATCAAGCATCTCATTCCAAAATCATGGGCATTAATATGGAGTTGGTCCCCCCTTTACTGCTGTAACTTCAAACTCTTCTGGGAAGGCTTTCCACTAGATTTTGGATCGTTGCTGCAGGGACTTGCTTCGATTCAGCCACAAGAGCATTAGTGTGTTCGGGTACTGATATTGGACGATTAAGCCTGGCTCGCAGCCGGCGTTCCAATTTATCCCAAAGGTGTTCAATGGGGTTGAGGTCAGGGCTCTGTGCAGGCCAGTCAAGTTCTTCCACACCGATCTCAACAAACCATTTCTCTATGGACCTCGCTTTGTGCACGTGGGCATTGTCATGGAAACAGGAAAGGGCACAAGGCTAGATCCAAATGCAGAGAAATGCAGAGAAAGGAGGAAAATGATTGAGCTCCGATATTTATTAGAACAAAAGGGGTAGGCAAAAGGCAGGTCGGAGACAGGTGAGAGTTCATAAACCAGGAAGACTCGAAAAGAACAGACACTGGGAGAAATAGGAGCCAGGACAAATGGCAGTTTGTACACCGGGGATAATAAGCGACACCTGGAGGGGGGTGGAGACAAGCACAAGAACCGGTGAAACAGATCAGGGCGTGACATGTTGTCATGCTGAATCATGAAAGGGCCTTCCCCAAATTGTTGCCTTAAAGTTGAAAGCACAGAATCTATAACATCATTTTATTCTTTAGCATTAAGATTTCCATTCACTGGAACGAAGGGGTCTAGCCTGGACTATGGAAATCAGCCCCAGACCATTATTCCTCCTCCACCAATCTTTACAGTTGTCTCTATGCATTGTGGCACGTAGCGTTCTCCTGGCATCCGCTCAACCCAGATTTGTCCGTCAGACTACCAGATAGTGAAGCGTGATTCATCACTCCAGAGAAAGCTTTTCCACTGCTCCAGAGTCCAATGGTGGCGACCCATTTCATGAAGCTCCCAACGAATAGTTCTTGTGCTGACGTTGCTTCCAGAGGCAGTTTGGAACTCGGTGTTGGAACCGAGGACAGACAATTTTTTGCTACGGACTTCAGCACTCGCCAGTCTCGTACTGTGAGGTTGGGTGGCCCACCACTTCACGGCTGAGCCATTGGTTACTCTGAGACATTTCCACTTCACGGCTGAGCCATTGGTTACTCCTAGACATTTCCACTTCACGGCTGAGCCATTGGTTACTCCTAGACATTTCCACTTCACGGCTGAGCCATTGGTTACTCTGAGACATTTCCACTTCACGGCTGAGCCATTGGTTTTCCACTTCACGGCTGAGCGATTGGTTAGACATTTCCACTTCACGGCTGAGCCATTGGTTACTCCTAGACATTTCCACTTCACGGCTGAGCCATTGGTTACATTTCCACTTCCTGAGCCACATTTCCACTTCACGGCTGAGCCATTGGTTACTTTCCACTTCAGACATTTTACCATTTCTTCACGGCTGAGCCATTGGTTACTCTGAGACATTTCCACTTCAGACATTTTACCACATTTCCACTTCACGGCTGAGCCATTGGTTACTCCTAGACATTTCCACTTCACGGCTGAGCCATTGGTTACTCCTAGACATTTCCACTTCACGGCTGAGCCATTGGTTACTCCTAGACATTTCCACTACACAATAACAGCACTTACAGCTGACTGGTGCAGCTCTAGCAGGGCTGACATTTGACTAACTGATTTGTTGGAAAGGTGGCATCCTATGACGGTCCCACGTTGAAGCTTTTTGCAGATTAACAGACTGAAGGATCTGACATGTTATCTCCTGTTTGTCGTTATCTTGTGTTTGTTGTCATAAGGTCGGAAAATATCTCATAGGGTGGTGCTGTAATATTAATGTGTTCCTGTGTTTTATTGATGAAAACACAGCATGATGCTCTCCAGTGCTCTACTAACCAGTGTGTCATTCAACCCACTCACCATCTATTCTCTCTCTCTCTCTCTCTCTCTCTCTCTCTCTCTCTCTCTCTCTCTCTCTCTCTCTCTCTCTCTCTCTCTCTCTCTCTCTCTCTGTCTCTCTCTCTCTCTCTCTCTCTCTCTCTCTCTCTCTCTCTCTCTCTCTCTCTCTCTCTCTCTCATTCCATATTGATATGATAAAGTCTATGGTGAGGGACTTCTGTGTTTGAACCGATGGTTGTTAGCAAGATGATGATAGTATTGTTTATTCTAGAGGTCTTGTTTTACAGTGAACGTCTTATCGAACAATGAAGTTCAAGAAATAGAGTTCAGGAAACATTTACCAATGAACTAAAGTAGAAAAAGATAATAAAATCAAAAGTAACACAAGAAAATGACATAACAATAACGAGGCTTTATACAGGGGGTACCAGTACCAGGTCAATGTGTGGGAGTACAGGTTAGTCGAGGTCATTTGGAAAGTGACTATGCATAGATAATAAACAGCAAGTAGCAGCAATGTAAACACAAAGGAGGGGGGAATACATTGTGGCCATTTGATTAATTGTCCAGCAGTCTGACGGCTTGGGGGTAGAAGCTGTTGAGGAGCCTTTTGGTCCTAGACTTGGCACTCCGGTATCACTTGTCGTGCGGTAGCAGAGTGAACAGTGAACAACCTCTATGCAGACGACACCATTCTGTATACATCTGGCCCTTCTTTGGACACTGTATTAACAAACCTCCAAACGAGCTTCAATGCCATACAACTCTCCTTCCGTGGCCTCCAACTGCTCTTAAATGCTAGTAAAACTAAATGCATGCTTTTCAACCGATTGCTGGCAGTGTAACAGTATAGCACCCATCGCTCCACAAAAGCCGCGGCCCTTGCAGAGCAAGGGGAACAACTACTTCAAGGTCTCAGAGCGAGTGACGTCACCGATTGAAACGCTATTAGAGCACACCCCGCTAACTAGCTAGCCATTTCACATCAGTTAAACCCGCACCTGCCCGTCTGACTAGCATCACTACTCTGGACGGTTTTTAGACTTAGAATATGTGGACAACTACAAATACCTGTGTCTGGCTAGACTGTAAACTCTCCTTCCAGACTCATATTAAACATCTCCAATCCAAAGTTAAATATATATTTTATTTTATTTCACCTTTATTTAACCAGGGAGGCCAGTTGAGAACAAGTTTGTCACGCCTTGGTCTTAGTATTTTGTGTTTACTTTAATTATTTGTTCAGGCCAGGGTGTGACATGGGGTTATTGTATTGTCGTATTGGGGTTTTTGTAGGCATTTTGGATTGTGGTTGATTAGGGGTGTGTCTAGTATAGGCTTGGCTGCCTGAGGCGGTTCTCAATCAGAGTCAGGTGATTCTTGTTGTCTCTGATTGGGAACCGTATTTAGGTAGCCTGGGTTTCACTTTGTATTTCGTGGGTGATTGTTCCTGTCTCTGTGTAGTTTCACCAGATAGGCTGTAATTAGGTTTCACGTTCCGTTTTGTTGTTTTGTATTTGTATCAGTTATTTCATGTACCGCGATTCATTCATTAAAGACATGAGTAACCACCACGCTGCATTTCGGTCCGACTCTCTTTCGACAAACGAAGAACGCCGTTACAGAATCACCCACCACACACGGACCGAGTGGCATGGTAACAGGCAGCGACAGCATGAGCAGCGAAAGGAGGATGAATTATTCGGAGAATGGACATGGGAAGACGTGTTGGATGGCAAAGGTTGTTACACTTGGGAGGAGATACTGGCCGGAAGAGATCGCCTCCCATAGGAACAGGTGGAGGCACTTAGGAGAGCAGAGGCTGCAGGAGATAGAAGCCGACGATACGAGGGAACACGGTTGGCAAGGTAGCCCAAAAAGCAGCCCAAAAAAAACATTGGGGGGGGGGGGGGGCGCTTACAGGGAGTATGGCTATGCCAGGTAGGAGACCTGCGCAAACTCCCTGTGCTTACCGGGGGGCTAGAGAGACCGGGCAGGCACCGTGTTATGCTATGGAGCGCACGGTGTTTCCAGTGCGGGTGCATAGCCCGGTGCGGTTCATACCAGCCCTTCGTATTGGCCGGGCTAGAGTGGGCATCGAGCCAGGTAAGGTTGGGCAGGCTCGGTGCTCAAGAGCTCCAGTGCGCCTGCACGGTCCGGTCTATCCAGAGCCAACTCTCCTTGTTTATCGTGAGGAGCCAAGGAGGAGACCAGAACCAGAGCCGGTGTTAGAGGTGAGCGAAGCAGAGACTATGGAGGAGTTAATGGGGAAAGTGGAGAAGAGAGTAATGAGGGAGTTGCTAGTATGGTGCTTTAGGTACGATATTCGTCCGACGGAGCGTGTCGGGGATTTAATGGCACCTGGGTCAGCGCTCCATACTCGTCCTGAGGTGCCTGTTAGTCGGCTGGTGAAAATTGTGCCAGCCTCACGCACTAGGCCTCCTGTGTACCTACCTAGCCTCGCACGTCTCTCAGGGTCTCCAGTACTCTTTCACGGTCTGGTCCATCCTGTGCCACCTTCACACACCAGTCCTCCGGTAGCAGCTCCCTGCACCAGGCTTCCTGTGCGTGTCCTCGATCCTGTAGCACCAGTTCCAGCACCACGCACCAGGCCGTCAGTGCGCCTCGCCTGTTCAGCACAGCCAGAGCCTTCCTTTCCTCCTGCGCTGTCGGAGTCTCCCGCCTGTTCAGCGCTATCAGAACCTTCCTCCTCTACAGCGCTGCCGGAGCCTCCTGCTTGTTCGGAGCAGCCTGAGCTGTCAGTCTGCATGAAGCAGCCAGAGCTGTCAGTCTGCATGAAGCAGCCAGAGCTGTCAGTCTGCAAAGAGCTGCCAGTTTGCAAGGAGCTGTCAGTCTGCAAGGAGCTGTCAGTCTGCAAGGAGCTGCCAGTCTGCAGGGTGCTGTCAGCCTGCATGGAGCAGTCAGAGCTGTCAGTCTGCATAAAGCAGCCAGAGCTGTCAGTCTGTATGAAGCAGCCAGAGCTGTCAGTCTGTATGAAGCAGCCAGAGCTGTCAGTCTGCAAGAAGCAGCCAGAGCTGTCAGTCTGCAAGAGAGCTGCCAGTGTCTCTGAAAGAAGCAGCCAGAGCTGTCAGCTGTCAGAGAGCTGCAGTCTGAAAGAAGCAGCTGTCAGTCTGCAAAGGAGCTGTCAGCCTGCATGGAGCAGCCAGAGCTGTCAGTCTGCAAGGAGCTGTCAGTCATGGAGCAGCCAGGCTGTCAGCTGCCTGTCAGTCTGCAAGGAGCTGCCAGTCTGCATAGAGCAGCTAGATCCGCCAGTCAGCCATGATCTTCTAGATCTGCCAGTCAACCAGATTCTTCCAGATCTACCAGTCAACCAGTCTCTTCCAGATCTGCCAGTCTGCATAGAGCAGCTAGATCTGCCTGTCAACCAGAATCTTCCAGATCTGCTAGTCAACCAGAATGTTCCAGATCCGCCAGCCAGCCAGGATCTACCGGAGCCTACTACCTGCCTGAGCTTCATCTCAGCACCGGGCTTCCTCTCAGTACTGGGCTTCCTCTCAGTACTGGGCTTTCTCTCAGTACTGGGCTTCCCCTCAGTTCCGGGCTGCCCCTCAGTTCCGGGCTGCCCCTCAGTCCCGAGCTGCCCCTCAGTCCCGAGCTGCCCCTGTGTCCTGAGCTGCCCCTCAGTCCTGAGCTGCCCCTCAGTCCCGAGCTGCCCCCTCAGTCCCGAGCTGCCCCTCAGTCACGAGCTGCTCCTCAGTTCAGTGGGGTTCTGGGTGAGGACTATTAGGCCATGGTCGGCGGCGAGGGTGGATTATCCCAGGACGCGAAGGGGAGGAACTAGGACATTAATGGAGTGGGGTCCACGTCCCGAGCCGGAACCGCCACCAGGGACAAACACCCACCCGGACCCTCCCTATGGTTTTGAGGTGCGTCCGGGAGTCCGCACCTTAGGGGGGGGTTCTGTCACGCCTTGGTCTTAGTATTTTGTGTTTACTTTAATTATTTGTTCAGGCCAGGGTGTGACATGGGGTTATTGTATTGTCGTATTGGGGTGTTTGTAGGCATTGGGATTGTGGTTGATTAGGGGTGTGTCAATCAGAGTCAGGTGATTCTTGTTGTCTGTGATGGGGAACCGTATTTAGGTAGCCTGGGTTTCACTTTGTATTTCGTGGGTAATTGTTCCTGTCTCTGTGTCGTTTCACCAGATAGGCTGTAATTAGGTTTCACGTTCCGTTTTGTTGTTTTGTATTTGTATCAGTTATTTAATGAAACGCGATTCATTCATTAAAGACATGAGTAACCACCACGCTGCATTTCGGTCCGACTCTCTTTGGACAAACGAAGAACGCCGTTGCAAAGTTCTCATTTACAACTGCGACCTGGCCAAGATAAAGCAAAGCAGTGCAACACAAACATCAACACAGAGTTACACATGGAATAAACAAACATACAGTCAATAATACAATAGAAAAGGTCTATATACAGTGTGTGCAACATCGACAGGCAGGTTACCTTCGCTTTCTTTAGCTCGGTGTGGATGTTACCTGTAATCCATGGCTTATGTTTGGGAAATGTACGTACGGTCACGGTGGGACAAGGTCATCGATGCACTTAGAGTAGAGGACAGTTGAACGGTCTGGTCTGTCTCTACTGTATACCATCAATATACTTAAGTAATGAACTAATAATCTAATGATAATCCTCTATGAGCTGAGCTGGGATGAGATAGACCCTCATCTCCATCAAACCAGATTGTCTTTGTACTGTAACATGCGGTAGATGTCTGTCACAAAAGCTAACATGCTGTACAACACAAGAAGGTACTCAAAGACCCCATAAATACTGTCAGACATAACAGCCACTCTCCTCCAGACCACTATTTATAGTCTCCCTTTTAAAAGGTGTTTTTTCACTCTCTCTTTCTGCTTGTCAAATAACTTTCTATCTTCCTTTCTCTGTCTCTCTTTCTCTCTCTATCTCTTTGTTAATAGCTTCATCTTCCCTGTCTGATTGTATCAACCTCTTTTGTAGCCTATTGTACTGTATTGAACCGTATTGTACGGGGCGGCAGGGTGGCCTAGTGGTTAGAGTGTAGAGGCGGCAGCGTAGCCTAGTGGTTAGAGAGTAGGGGCGGCAGTGTAGCCTAGTGGTTAGAGCGTTGGACTAGTAACCCCACCTCTTTAAGGAATAGTTGGTAGAGCATAATCCTTGTCACCCCCCTTTAATTTAGATGCACTATTGTAAAGTGACTGTTCCACTGGATGTCATAAGGTGAATGCACCAATTTGTAAGTCGCTCTGGATAAGAGCGTCTGCTAAATGACTTAAATGTAAATATATATTAAGTTCAAATCCCCAAGCTGACAAGCTACAAATCCGTCGTTCTGCTCCTAGGCCGTCATTAAAAATAAGAATTTGTTCTTTAACTGACTTGCCTAGTAAAATAAAGGTAAAATTAAAAAATTAAAAGTTGTGTTGAATCCCAGTCCGGTGTATTCATAGCACAGAGATAATTACTGCTAGTATGGAGCTGTGTCTGTATTTCTTTATGATGGTAGGCATATTAAGTGAAGTGCTAAATGAAGTCCAATAGGTTTCCAAAATGAGCTTTCACTATTGTGGTATACACAATTATAACACGTAGTAACATAGTGGCACCATTCATCAATGGGGAAAGGAAGGCTAATACTATCAGATGGAATAGAAGTCATGACAGTTTTGCTCCACATAAAGATAACAGTATTAGTAACTCATTTCTGCCTGTGTGAACATACAACAATGTACAGTATGGGCTTGTAAAATTTCAGTAACTTCCCCAAAATGTACTGTTTTTTTTTCTTCTGAAATCCTGATTTGAAGATTCCCAGAATCAGGAGGGAATCAACAGACAATCTGGGAATCCTTCAACCAGGATTTCTGGGGAAAAACAGTAGATTTGGGGAAAAGTTACTGGAATCTTGCAGTTTAACAATATGCAACGTAACGTGTACCCTCCTATCCTCATTCATTATAGATCACTAACAACTGACCTGGTCCTCTTTATTCCCCATCCAAGGACCCAGCCCTGCAGCTGACCTCCCCCAGAACGGTGCCATCCGTGTCGGACCTGTTGGTGGTGAACTCCTCCCGCTCAGTGGAGCACCAGGTGCAGCTGCTCCAAAGGCTGCTCCAGCAGCAGGAGCAGCAGGCCCAGGCTGCTGCAGCACAGGTAGACACGTTTTCAAACTTTTCCAAATGACAGTTTGTCTTGTTGAATGCAGCTCATGAGTAACATTGGCATAGTTTGATTAGCCAAAATACTGTACATTTCACTGTTTGTTATGGTATTTTAGATCAAAAAGAGACTATTAAACTTGAGCCACAGTACCTTGGCAGATTATTAGCTAGCTAGAAACCTCGTACAGCATTTTCTGTGGTGACCACAAGTAGATATTTCATAATGTGTCTGAACCGTCACTATAAACAGTACAACATTTTATATATTGAGTTTTTTGTTCATATTTTCCCGAATGTGTTTACGTTTCTTTTCAGTAGTTCAATTAGTGTTTATTTTGTTTAACTGGTTCGTGCTACCCTGAGCTACCACTAATGATTGTAGGTTCAACAAGAGAGAGGTATTGCCTTTTGCTGCTGGGGCTATAAAGAATGATAAGACAGTGCTCTTCCTCAAAGGTAGCTCTCAGCTCTGCTGGTCTAACAAGACATTCCTTATGACTAACGAGCAACGTTGTCACTCTACACTCTCTAGTCTGATTCTCATTCTCTCTTGTCATTCCTGTAATCACATGGCTTGGTCTAATGAGGTTTGGGCCGGTTTTTGGGTTATAACGACAGATTCTTTTTAATGCTGAGCGAACGGAGGAAGAGGAGTGAAGAAACATTCCCTTTGATCCTGGATCAGTGGATGTGTGTTTGTGAATTTCTGTTAGATATTTGGGGGTATTTCTGTGTGTGTATGTTTAATAACCTATGAGTGCATATTCATTTATATTATTTTATTGTGTGTATGTGTGTGTGTGTCCTCACAAAAATAGTAATACACAAATGTGTGTGTGTGTTCGCATTTTTGCATGCATGCGCCTGGTGTGTAAGCATGCACACGAACATACAGTATCTACATACAGTACCTACATATAGTATCTACATACAGTATCTACATATAGTATCTACATATAGTATCTACATACAGTATCTACATACAGTATCTACATATAGTATCTACATACAGTATCTACATATAGTATCTACATATAGTATCTACATACAGTATCTACATACAGTATCTACATATAGTATCTACATACAGTATCTATATACAGTATCTACATACAGTACATACATACAGTATCTACATATAGTATCTACATATAGTATCTACATACAGTATCTACATACAGTATCTACATACAGTACCTACATACAGTATCTACATATAGTATCTACATATATTATCTACATATATAATAGTATCTACATATAGTATCTACATATAGTATCTACATACAGTATCTACATACAGTATCTACATATAGTATCTACATATAGTATCTACATACAGTACATACATACAGTATCTACATATAGTATCTACATACAGTATCTACATATAGTATCTACATATAGTATCTACATACAGTATCTATATACAGTATCTACATATAGTATCTACATACAGTATCTACATACAGTATCTACATACAGTACATACATACAGTATCTACATACAGTATCTACATATAGTATCTACATACAGTATCTACATACAGTATCTACATACAGTATCTACATACAGTATCTACATATAGTATCTACATATATTATCTACATATATAATAGTATCTACATATAGTATCTACATATAGTATCTACATACAGTATCTACATACAGTATCTACATATAGTATCTACATACAGTATCTACATACAGTATCTACATACAGTACATACATACAGTATCTACATACAGTATCTACATATAGTATATACATACAGTATCTACATACAGTATCTACATACAGTATCTACATACAGTACCTACATACAGTATCTACATATAGTATCTACATATATTATCTACATATATAATAGTATCTACATATAGTATCTACATATAGTATCTACATACAGTATCTACATACAGTATCTACATATAGTATCTACATACAGTATCTACATACAGTATCTACATATAGTATCTACATATAGTATCTACATACAGTATCTACATATAGTATCTATATACAGTATCTACATATAGTATCTATATACAGTATCTACATATAGTATCTACATACAGTATCTACATATAGTATCTACATACAGTATCTACATATAGTATCTATATACAGTATCTACATATAGTATCTACATACAGTATCTACATACAGTATCTACATACAGTAACTACATACAGTATCTACATACAGTACATACATACAGTATCTACATACAGTACATACATACAGTATCTACATATAGTATCTACATATAGTATCTACATACAGTATCTACATACAGTATCTACATGTAGTATCTACATATAGTATCTACATTTAGTATCGACATACAGCTTTGTGGTAGGGAGCGAGCTGGCCAAATGGATGATATATATTATATTGGGTATATATTATATATTATAATTTTATATTTACAGTATCTACATACAGTATCTACATATAGTATCTACATACAGTATCTACATACAGTACCTACATACAGTACATACATATAGTATCTACATATAGTATCTACATACAGTATCTACATACAGTACATACATACAGTATCTACATACAGTATCTACATATAGTATCTACATACAGTATCTACATATAGTATCTACATACAGTATCTACATGACAGTATCTACATACAGTATCTACATATAGTATCTACATACAGTATCTACATACAGTATCTACAAATAGTATCTACATACAGTATCTACATACAGTATCTACATACAGAATCTACATACAGTATCTACATATAGTATCTACATACAGTATCTACATACAGTATCTACATACAGTATCTACATATAGTATCTACATATAGTATCTACATACAGTATCTACATATAGTATCTACATATAGTATCTACATATAGTATCTACATATAGTATCTACATATAATATCTACATATAGTATCTACATATATATAGTATCTACATATAGTATCTACATATAGTATCTACATATAGTATCTACATATAGTATCTACATATAGTATCTACATATAGTATCTACATATAGTATCTACATATATCTACATATATAATAGTATCTACATATAGTATCTACATATATAATAGTATCTACATATAGTATCTACATATAGTATCTACATCCCTAAACACGTAATAGTATCTACAATATAGTATAAACTACACCTCCCAGTGTGTGTGTGTGGTGTATGTCTACCTAGACGTGTGTGTTTACAATCTCACCTCCCAGTGTGTGTGTGTGGTGTGTCTCTACCTAGACGTGTGTGTATACCCTCTCAACCTCCCAGTGTGTGTGTGTGGTGTATGTCTACCTAGACGTGTGTGTTTACACTCTCACCTCCCAGTGTGTGTGTGTGTGGTGTGTGTCTACCTAGACGTGTGTGCTCCAGGACCAGCTGTCAGTGGAGGTGCGTGCAAGGACAGACGCCCAGGCCCGTGTCCAGAGACTCCTGCTGCAGAACAAGGACCTGCTGCAGCACATCTCCCTACTGGTCAAACAGATCCAGGAGCTGGAGCTCAAGGCTGCTGGAGGACTCAGCTCCAGTGACTGGCTTTGCTTCTTTATCCATTCTCTCTTCTCTTATCCCTCGCTTTCCTTCTTCTCCCCCTCACTCTTCATCCCTCTTTCTATTCACATCTCTCCCCTCTCACCCCTTTTTCTCGTCTCATCTCTCCCCTCTCATCCCTGTTTCTTGTCTCATCTCTCCCCTCTCATCCCTGTTTCTCTTCTCATCTCTCCCCTCTCATCCCTGTTTATTTTACCATCTCTCCCCTCTCATCCCTGTTTATTTTACCATCTCTCCCCTCTCATCTTTCATCCTTTTCTTCTCCTTTTTCTGTACTGTCATGTATTTAATAATCATCAGAATTGACATAACAGCTTATCAGTAACGCTGTCATCTTGCCTGTTATCTGTCTGTCATCTTGCCTGTTATCTGTCTGTCATCTTGTCTGTTATCTTGCCTGTTATCTGTCTGTCATCTTGTCTGTTATCTGTCTGTCATCTTGTCTGTCATCTTGTCTGTTATCTGTCTGTCATCTTGTCTGTTATCTTGCCTGTTATCTGTCTGTCTTGCCTGTCATCTTGTCTGTTATCTGTTATCTTGCCTGTTATCTGTCTGTCATCTTGTCTGTTATCTTGCCTGTTATCTGTCTGTCATCTTGCCTGTCATCTTGCCTGTTATCTGTCTGTCATCTTGTCATCTTGCCTTTATCTTGCCTGTCATCTTGCCTGTTATCTGCCTGTCCTCTTGTCTGTCATCTGCCTGTCATCTTGCCTGTTATCTGCCTGTTATCTTGCCTGTCATCCTACCTGTCATCTTGCCTGTTACCTGTCTGTCATCTGCCTGTCATCTTGCCTGTTATCTGCCTGTCCTCTTGTCTGTCATCTTGCCTGTTACCTGTCTCTCATCCTGCCTGTCATCTTGCCTGTCATCTTGCCTGTTATCTTGCCTGTCATCTTGCCCTTTCCAGTTTATCATAATCTCCGCTCTCAATTATCCCCTCAAATCACCTCCTCTCTCTCATCTCTCTATTCCCTCCACTCATCTTCTTTCCTCCATTCCCACTAATTTTCTTTCTTTATTTTATTTGTATCTTTCATTATTTTTATCCCTCTTTTAATTTCACTCTCTCTCTTCTCTGTTTTCTCCACAGTGGGCTCCCAGGACAGTTTGCTGGAGATCACCTTCCGTGCCAAGCCCCCCCTGTGTGACGCCCCCACCATCCCCACTTCCATGGGCCCCCAGCAGGGTCAGCCCCAGATCAACAATGGCCCATGGGCCTCCACCCTAACAGGGTCCTCTCCACCAGGGACCAGGGCCCCGGAGAGCCTCTCTCTGGGGCCTGGCGGCAGTGCCGTGAGGCTGGAGTGCTTCCGCTTCCCCCGCCGCAGGGGAGAGGAGCCCCACCAGAACCAAGACCAGGAGGGGGAGAGTCCGAGCTCAGGCGGCCCAGACGGGGACTCCCCTGTGGGTGGAGAGGAGATCCTTGGAGCCCTGGAGCTCCTCCGGTTCCGGGAGTCGGGGATCGGTTCGGAATACGAGTCCAACACGGACGAGAGCAGTGACAGGGACAGCTGGGGGCAGGGTGAGGGGGCGGGGCCTGAGGGCACGGCACGCCTCTTCAACGTGCTGAACGCAGAGAGCCCTTCAGACTGTCTGGATGATGAGATGGCTGTGTAGCCCTCCACAGCTCTGCTTCACTCAGTCATAGCATATACAGTAGTGCTATAGTGTTGTTGACAGTTCTCCTCCCTCCAAACTCTGCTCACAGTACTTTTGTTTGATATTTGTTAATATTTATGAGATATTTGTTAATATTTATGAGATATTTGTTAATATTTATTAGATATTTGTTAATATTTATTAGATATTTGTTAATATTTATGAGATATTTGTTAATATTTATTAGATATTTGTTAATATTTATTAGATATGTGTTTATATTTATTAGATATGTGTTTAGATGTATTTGATATTTGTTAATATTTGTTATACTTGCTAAATATGTTTTTTTTGTTGCATTGTTTACATATGTTGGATATTTTATTATTTGTTTATTTTTGCCGTTTTTGTTTATATTTGATGCAGTTATTTACATGTGTTTGTTGCATTTGTTTTATATATTTTCATATATTTTGTCTCAGCACTTGACCCTCTGCTGCTGTTTCTACTCCCCTGGGCTTATTGCAGTGTAGTTGTAGTCTGTGCCATATATCTAAATATATGACTCTGGTCTGTATCATATATCTAAATATATGACTCTGGTCTGTGTTATTGGGCCATTGTGTAACAGTGAAACACACCCCCCCCAGCATGGCCAGTCATCAGTCTTGATGTTTTTTATTTATTATTGAAAGACTTTAAATGGGTTAAAAAGGACTAAACTAGACTTGATATTGTTTTGAACTGTGAACTGCAAACGCCTGCTGTACTAACACTGTGTTACAGTACATTTGACTGGATCTCATTTGCAACAGACAAGTGATTCAAAACAGTTTATATTCATGGTTTTATCCACCACATTGCAACATACAATATATCCTTTTCCCCTAGACTATGGTATCATACAGCACAACCAAAATGTTATCCATAATGTCAACAGCTCAACTCACCATCGCTACACTGTTTCCCATCTCTCCCAAGATAGGATTTAGATTGACTTTGGAGCCAATAATCTATCACTACTCTGTAGAGGAGAGGTTTTAGGCCAATAATCTATCACTACTCTGTAGAGGAGAGGTTTTAGGCCAATAATCTATCACTACTCTGTAGAGGAGAGTTTTTAGGCCAATAATCTATCACTACTCTGTAGAGGAGAGATTTTAGGCCAATAATCTATCACTACTCTGTAGAGGAGAGGTTTTAGGCCAATAATCTATCACTACTCTGTAGAGGAGAGGTTTTAGGCCAATAATCTATCACTACTCTGTAGAGGAGAGTTTTAGGCCAATAATCTATCACTACTCTCTGAAGAGGAGAGGTTTTAGGCCAATAATCTATCACTACTCTGTAGAGGAGAGGTTTTAGGCCAATAATCTATCACTACTCTGTAGAGGAGAGGTTTTAGGCCAATAATCTATCACTACTCTGTAGAGGAGAGGTTTTAGGCCAATAATCTATCACTACTCTCTGTAGAGGAGAGGTTTTAGGACAATAATCTATCACTACTCTGTAGAGGAGAGGTTTTAGGCCAATAATATACCACTACTCTCTGTAGAGGAGAGGTTTTAGGCCAATAATCTACCACTACTCTCTGTAGAGGAGAGGTTTTAGTAGAGGAGAGGTTTTAGACCAATAATATATCACTACTCTGTAGAGGAGAGGTTTTAGGCCAATAATCTATCACTACTCTGTAGAGGAGAGGTTTTGAGCCAATAATATATCACTACTCTGTAGAGGAGAGGTTTTAGGCCAATAATCTATCACTACTATGCAGAGAAGAGGTTTTAGGCCAATAATATATCACTACTCTGTAGAGGAGAGGTTTTAGGCCAATAATCTATCACTACTCTGTAGAGGAGAGGTTTTAGGCCAATAATCTATCACTACTCTGTAGAGGAGAGGTTTTAGGCCAATAATCTCTGTAGAGGAGAGGTTTTAGGCCAATAATCTATCACTACTCTGTAGAGGAGAGGTTTTAGGCCAATAATCTATCACTACTCTGTAGAGGAGAGGTTTTAGGCCAATAATCTACCACTACTCTCTGTAGAGGAGAGGTTTTAGGCCAATAATCTATCACTACTCTGTAGAGGAGAGATTTTAGGCCAATAATCTATCACTACTCTCTGTAGAGGAGAGATTTTAGGCCAATAATCTATCACTACTCTCTGTAGAGGAGAGGTTTTAAGCCAATTGAATATCATGCAGTCAAATTGTTATTACTATTTCTACAATAGCTCAACATAGCTATTTTCTCTCTCTCCCAAGGCGAGGCATGTTAGGATTCACTATTTCAGTATTTCACTAGTCTTAAGATGTTTACTGACTATCGTCCCCGAATCAAAATGCTTTTCGCAGCGGAGAGGTGTGTTGCAAAAACAGCATCATATTTAGCAGGTGCTGCTCCCTGCAACACGGCTGTCACTATTCCCTCGTGTCAATGTACTGCACCACTGCAGCCGTTTCATATTGGAATGGCCCAGCTGTCAAACAGCAGGACTTTTTGACTCGGCGCCAAGCCTCTGACTCAATGTATTGGTGGGCTGTGTCTTTGAGCACTCTCCAAATCGAGAAATCTCTCTCTCTCTCTCCTACTCTCTTACTTTTGTGTGCGTTTTACTCTCTTTTGCTCTCTGACTCTCTCGCTCTCCCCCCCACACACATACACACACACTCTTTATATTTCTCTGGTGCCCTCTCTAATTGTCTTTTACTCTCTCCCCTCTTCTCTCTCTCCCTCTCTCTACTCTCTCCCCTCTCATACTCTCTCCCCTCGTCTCTCTCTCTTCTCTCTCCCCTCTCTTCTCTCTCTCCCCTCGTCTCTCTCTCCCCCTCTCATACTCTCTCCCCTCGTCTCTCTCCCCCTCTCATACTCTCTCCCCTCTCATACTCTCTCCCCTCTCTTCTCTCTCTCCCCTCTCATACTCTCCCCCTCTCATACTCTCTCCCCTCTTCTCTCTCTCCCCTCTCTCATACTCTCTCTCCCTCTTCTCTCTCTCCCCCTCTCATACTCTCTCCCCTCTTCTCTCTCTCCCCTCTCATACTCTCTCCCCTCTCTTCTCTCCCCTCTCCCTCTCCCTCTCATACTCTCTCCCCTCTTCTCTCCCCCTCTCATACTCTCTCCCCTCTTCTCTCTCTCACCCTCTCATACTCTCTCCCCTCTTCTCTCTCTCTCCCCCTCTCTCTCTCTCCCCTTCCCTCCTCTTCTCTCTCTCTCTCTTCTCTCTCTCCCCTCTCATACTCCCTCCCCTCTTCTCTCTCTCCCCTCCCTCTCATACTCTCTCCCCTCTTCTCTCTCTCCCTCTCTTCTCTCTCTCCCCTCTCATACTCTCTCCCCTCTTCTCTCTCTCCCCCCCTCCTCTCTCTCTCTCCCCTCTTCTCTCTCTCCCTCTTCCTCTCTCATACTCTCTCCCCTCTTCTCTCTCTCTCCCTCTCATACTCTCTCCCCTCTTCTCTCTCTCCCCCTCTCCTCTCCTTCCCTCCTCTTCTCTCTCTCTCTACTCTCTCTCTCTCCCTCTCATACTCCCTCCCCTCTTCTCTCTCTCTCTTCTTCTCTCTCTTCTCCCCTCTTCTCCTCTCTCCTCTCTCTCCCCCTCTCTTCTCTCTTTTCATTCTCTTCTCTCTCCCCCTCTCTTCTCTTTCCCTCCTCTTCTCTCTCTCCCCTCTTCTCTCTCTTCCCTCTCTTCTCCCCCTCTCTTCTCTCTTTCCCTCCTCTTCTCTCTCTCTCTCTCTCTCTCCCCTCTCTTCTCTCTTTCCCTTCTCTTCTCTCTTTCCCACCTCTTCTCTCTCTTCCCTCTCTTCTCTATCTCCCCCTCTCTTCTCTCTTTCCCTCCTCTTCTCTCTCTTCTCTCTCTCCCCTCTCATACTCCCTCCCCTCTTCTCTCTCTTCCCTCTCTTCTCTTCTCTCCCCCTCTCTTCTCTCTTTCCCTCCTCTTCTCTCTCTTCTCTCTCTCCCCCTCTCATACTCTCTCCCCTCTCTTCTCTCTCTCCCCTCTCATACTCTCTCCCCTCTTCTCTCTCTCCCCCTCTCATACTCTCTCCCCTCTTCTCTCTCTCCCCCTCTCATACTCTCTCCCCTCTTCTCTCTCTCCCCTCTCATACTCTCTCCCCTCTTCTCTCTCTCCCTCTCTCATACTCTCTCCCCTCTTCTCTCCCCCTCTCATACTCTCTCCCCTCTTCTCTCTCTCACCCTCTCATACTCTCTCCTCTCTTCTCTCTCTCCCCCTCTCCTCTCCTTCCCTCCTCTTCTCTCTCTCTCTCTTCTCTCTCTCCCCTCTCATACTCCCTCCCCTCTTCTCTCTCTCCCCCTCTCATACTCTCTCCCCTCTTCTCTCTCTCCCCCTCTCATACTCTCTCCCCTCTTCTCTCTCTCCCCCTCTCATACTCTCTCCCCTCTTCTCTCTCTCTCCCCTCTCTCATACTCTCTCCCCTCTTCTCTCTCTCCCCTCTCATACTCTCTCCTTCTCTTCTCTCTCTCTCTCTCTCTCTTTCCCTCTCTTCTCCCCCCTCTTCCCTCTCTTCTCCCCCTCTCTTCTCTCTTTCCCTCCTTCTCTTCTCTCTCTCTCTCTCTCTTCTCTCTTTCCCTCTCTCTCTCCCCTCTTCTCTCTCTTCCCTCTCTTCTCCCCCTCTCTTCTCTCTTTCCCTCCTCTTCTCTCTCTCCCTCTATCTCCCCCTCTCTTCTCTCTTTCCCTCCTCTTCTCTCTCTCCCCCTATCATGTCTTTTCTGATATGAAAGTGTACAAGTGGAAGTGCACTATTTTGACGTGATGTCACTGGCGCTCTCCTCGTTGAATTAAATGCCCTTTCTCAAATGCCATGTTCAATATATCTCCTCTTTTAGATCATGTGAAGGAATGATAAATAGCCTGCTGTTTTAGGATGCATCCAGAATGGCACCCTATTCACTAGTCGTGCACTACGTAGTGAATAGTGTGCCATTTGGGATGCATCATTAGTTTGCCTCATCCTCCTGTGAAGCGCTTATCCAGACCTGGGTTCAAATAGTATTTAAAATCTTTTAAATACTTTGAGCAATCGCATTAACCTGCCTGGAGTGCCAGGTGCACTTTTGGGACTGTTCTATTAGTTTCATTGCAACAGGCAAACTCAATCAAGCTCAAATCAAACACAGCTGAAGTATTTGAAATGATTTCAAATACTATTTGAACCCAGGTCTCCTCTTATCATATTCCGCACCGGCTCTTCTCTGGTAACGACTTTCTGTGCTCCAACTAACATTGACCTTTTCAAAATGTCTTTCTCTGTCGGTATTTATAGCCATTAGCTGCCTGGACACAGTGGACTATGTTGAGAGCATTTTGAAAGGTGCTGGCCTGACTGGGAGAGCAAGAGCCCAACAGCGCTGGTCTTCGGATGGGATCAGCACCTGTGAGAGCATTCATTAAGCTCAATGTGACAAGAATACTGACATTGCTGTTTCCTAACTCTGGGTAGCTAACATGGTACAGCACATACATGTTGGACATGCTAAAACACATTTGCTGAATATGGAATCTAGTGTTTTGACTCATCATCAGTATCACGCCCTGATTTGTTTCACCTGTCCTCATTATTGTCTCCACCCAATCCAGGTGTCGCTTATTTTCCCCTGTGCTTCCTGTCTCTCTGTACCAGTGTATTTATCCCTGTGTTTCCTGTCTCTCTGTGCCAGTTCGTCTTGTATGTTCCAAGTCAACCAGCGTTTTTCCCGTTCTCCTGCTTTTTGCATTCTCCTTTTTCTAGTCCTCCCGGTTTTGACCCTTGCCTGTTTCTGGACTTAGTACCCGCCTGCCTGACCATTCTGCCTGCCTTGACCACGAGCCTGTCTGCCACTCTGTACCTCCTGGACTCTGATCTGGTTTTGACCTTTTTGCCTGTCCACGACCATTCTCTTGCCTACCCCTTTGGAATAATAAACATTGTAAGACTCCAACCATCTGCCTCCTGTGTCTGCATCTGGGTCTCGCCTTGTGCCTTGATAATCAGAGTTACAAAATCATTTTGAGCGTATGTTTCACTGTCTGATTGTTGACTTCATAAAGCTGATTCAAACGCTCATTTCTAAATCACAAATTTCAGCGCTTCAGCCAATAGTGACATGAATATTAAGAAAATAGTTGTGATGCTTGTGCAACAAATCCTATATTCTTGGCTTCATTTGGCCTACGTTAACAGATTAAAAACATGTAACATTTGAACATTTCAAAAATTAAACATGTCTTTAAACAGTTAATGTAACAACACATCAACATTTGTTAGGGTTTGGCCAGCATAGCCCGTCATTGTAAAAATGCGTTCTTGACTGACTTGCCTAGTTAAAATACGTTTTAAATAAAATTAAAATAAGCTGAACCAGGTTAGCTACAAGTGGTGTTTCTCATGGTGTTTGGTACGTTGTTGTTGTTGTCTGTTTGCAGTTATTTTGGTCGTACGCCCTGATTAAGTACGACACAGAGAGAGAGAGAGAGAGAGAGAGAGAGAGAGAGAGAGAGAGAGAGAGAGAGAGAGAGAGAGAGAGAGAGAAAGAGAGAGAGAGAGAGAGAGAGAGAGAGAGAGAGAGAGAGAGAGAGAGAGAAGGAGAGACAGAGAGAGAGAGAGAGAGAGAGAGAGAGAGAGAGAGAGAGAGAGAGAGAGAGGAACCTTTCAGAGATTCTAGAGGTTTCTCTGTGGAAGTCCCTAAAGGTAAAATGTAAACACATGCACAAGCACACACACAGAAGCAAATTTGGAGAAGATGGCGCCGGAGGGTAGGACTACCGTATTATCTTGTTCGTAATTTGTTTTGTGCTGCTTCCATCTCTTATGACCAAAAAGAGCTTCTGGACATCAGAACTGGGATTACTCACCTCAAACTGGATGAGGAGTTCTTCATCAATGAGTTGGAGGCAAGGGATATTCTACAGACACCCGACCAGACCCAGATCTCTGTGATTCGCTAGAAAAGGAAACGTAGGTTTTGGGGAAAGAGATCAGGATGCCTTGCAAGGATCAGGCAGCGGGTGGCTAATCTGCCCTTGCCTTCCGTTCTGCTAGCTAACGTTCAATCGCTGGAAAATAAATGGGACAAACTGAAAGCACGTATATCCTACCAACGGGACATTAAAAACTGTAATATCTTAGGTTTCACCGAGTCGTGGCTGAAAGATGAGATTAAGAACATACAGCTGGCGGGTTATGCACTCTATCAGCAGGACAGAACAGCAGCCTCTGGTAAGACACGGTGCAGGGGCCTATGCATATATGTAAACGACAGCTGGTGGTGCACGATATCTAAGGAAGTGTCAAGGTTTTGCTTGCTTGAGGTAGAGTATCTCATGATAAGCTGTGGACCACACTATCTACCTTGAGAGTTTTCATCTGTATTTTTCGTAGCTGTCTACATACCACCACAGACCGATGCTGGCACTAAAACCGCACTCAATGAGCTGTATTCCGCCATAAGCAAACAGGAAAACGCTCATCCAGAGGCGGCACACTTAAGGGCCGGTGACTTTAATGCAGAGAAACTTAAATCAGTTTTACCTTATTTCTATCAGCAGGTTAAATGTGCAACAAGAGGTAAAACATTCTATATCGCATTTTACTCCACACACAGAGATGCGTACAAACATCTCCCTTACCCTCCATTTGGCAAATCGGACCAGAACTCTATCCTCCTGAAAAGTGGTCAGATGAAGCAGATGCTAAACTACAGGACTGTTTTGCTAGCACAGACTGGAATATGTTTTGGGATTCTTCCGATGGCATTGAGGAGTAAACCACATCTGTCACTGGCTTTACCAATAAGTGCATCGAGGACTTCGTACCCACAATGACTGTACGTACATACCCCAACCAGATGCCTTGGATTACAGGCAACAGCCGCACTGAGCTAAAAGGTAGAGCTGCCGCTTTAAATCCCGCTATGCCCTCCAACGAACCATCAAACAGGCAAAGCGTAATACAGGACTAAGATCGAATCGTACTTCACTGGCTCTGGCGCTCTTCGGATGTGGTAGGGCTCGCAAACTATTACAGACTACAAAGGGAAGCACAGCCGAGAACGGGCCAGTGACACAAGCCTACCAGACGAGCTAAATAACTTCTATACTCCCTTCAAGGCAAATAACACTGAAAAATGCATGAGAGCATCAGCTGTTCCGGATTACTGTGTGAATACGCTCTCTGCAGCTGATGTGAGTAAGACCTTTAAAAAGGTCAACATTCACAAGGCTGCAGGGCCAGACGGATTACCAGGATGTGTACTCCGAGCATGCGCTGACCAACTGGTAAGTGTCTTCACTGACATTTTCATCCTCTCCCTGTCCGAGTCTGTAATAGCAACATGTTTCAAGCAGACCACCATAGTCCCTGTGCCCAAGAACACTAAGGTAACCTGCCTAAATAACTACCGACCTGTAGCACTCACGTCTGTAGCCATGAAGTGCTTTGAAAGGCTGGTCATGGCTCACATCAACACCATTATCCCAGAAACACTAGACCCACTCCAACTTTCATACCGCCCCAACAGATCCACAGATGATGCAATCTCTATTGCACTCCACACTGCCCTTTTCCACCTGGACAAAATGAACACCTAGAATGCTATTCATTGACTACAGATCAGCGTTCAACACCGTGTGCCCTCAAAGCTCATCACTAAGCTAAGAACCCTGGGACTGAACACCTCCCTCTGCATCTGGATCCTGGACTTCC
The DNA here is from genome assembly GCF_021184085.1 of Oncorhynchus gorbuscha. Classification (NCBI taxonomy): domain Eukaryota; kingdom Metazoa; phylum Chordata; class Actinopteri; order Salmoniformes; family Salmonidae; genus Oncorhynchus; species Oncorhynchus gorbuscha. The sequence goes on from NC_060180.1 coordinate 68,542,019, forward strand.
TGACGGGCTGCCCCGAGGTGGTAAGGGTAAGAAAAAACACATCCGCCACGCTGATCCTCAACATGGCGCCCCTCAAGGATGCTTGCTCAGTCCCCTCCTGTACTCCTTGTTCACTCACGACTGCACGGCCAGGCACTACTCCAACACCATCATTAAGTTTGCCGATGACAGAACAGTGGTAGGCCTGATCACCGACAACGACGAGACAGCTTATAGGGAGGAGGTCAGAGACCTGACCATGTGGTGCCTTGCATCACTGCCTGGTATGGTAACTGCTCGTCCTCCGACCGCAAGGCACTACAGAGGGCAGTGCGTACGGCCCAGTACATCACCGGGCCAAGCTTCCTGCCATCCAGGACCTCTATACCAGGCATGGTGTCAGAGGAAGGCCATAAAAATTGTGAAAGACTACCACCACCCTAGTCATAGACTGTTATATCTGCTACCGCATGGCAAGCGGTTCCCGAGCAGCAATAGGCTTCTAAACAGCTTCTACCCCCAAGCCATAAGACTCCTGAACAGTTAATCAACTGGCTACCCAGACACGCTGCTTCTACTCTCTGTTATTATCTATTATCAACTTTCTTTCTCTAAATTGAAGCTGTAATCTTTGGAACTCTGTCTCATAAACAAACATATGACGTATGTTGGCATGATAAGTCATATTGTGTGTTCAATATAGTAGAACAAAGTGGATTTCTCTTCTGTGTTCATTATAGTAGCATAAAGTGGATCCCTCTCCTGTGTTCATTATTTTAAAGTGGTTTCCTCTCCTGTGTTCATTATTTTAAAGTGGTTTCCTCTCCTGTCCTTACCTTGATCTGCACTGATGGGAAAGAAAGTGGGCATGTGAATTCAATTCCGGGTAAGGATCCACCATAATGCTTTCACCTGTCCATTATTTATTTCATCTTTGTTATTAGTGAAGATGAATGAGTGGCGACAGGAGAAGGAGCCATGTAAGACAATTATTGAGATACATGTTGTTCTGCACAAGACAAGCCCATATGAGATATCACAGACTTCTACTGCCCTCTCATTCATATTTGGTGTTGTTCTGCACAAGACAAGCCCATATGAGATATCACAGACTTCTACTGCCCTCTCATTCATATTTGGTGTTGTTCTGCACAAGACAAGCCCATATGAGATCATCACGGACTTCTACTGCCCTCTCATCATGGTCAAATCAGAGGGCTCTGACTAAAGCGTGAAGCAGTGTATATTTCTTCAGACCTTTTTAAAAGAAAGGCAATGGGATCATTTGGTCAGCATGAAAATGTATTGCTTATTTGCCACGTGATGTCTACAGCACTTTATGAGGTGGCAAAGCTGGGCATGGAACCCCCCAGATAGAATCCCCCCCAGTTTTGTTTCCCCTTAAACATAAGAAATGGTATATCCTGGAGCTGGGCCTGCCAATGCAGCTGGGCCTGCCCATGTGCTGGAGCTTGCCAATGTATCCTGCGTTGCCAGGCATGTGAGCCTGCCAGGCATGTCATCCTGGAGCTGGGCCTGCCAGGCATGTCATCCTGGAGCTGGGCCTGCCAGGCATGTCATCCTGGAGCTGGGCCTGCCAGGCATGTCATCCTGGAGCTGGGCCTGCCAGGCATGTCATCCTGGAGCTGGGCCTGCCAGGCATGACATCCTGGAGCTGGGCCTGCCAGGCATGTCATCCTGGAGCTGGGTCTGCCAGGCATGTCATCCTGGAGCTGGGTCTGCCAGGCATGTCATCCATCCTGGAGCTGGGCCTGCCAGACAAGACATCCTGGAGCTGGGCCTGCCAGGCATGTCATCCTGGAGCTGGGCCTGCCAGGCATGACATCCTGGAGCTGGGCCTGCCAGGCATGTCATCCAGGAGCTGGGCCTGCCAGGCATGTCATCCTGGAGCTGGGCCTGCCAGGCATGTCATCCTGGAGCTGGGCCTGCCAGGCATGTCATCCTGGAGCTGGGCCTGCCAGGCCAGGCATGTTATCCTGGAGCTGGGCCTGCCAGGCATGTCATCCTGGAGCTGGGCCTGCCAGGCATGTCATCCTGGAGCTGGGCCTGCCAGGCATGTTATCCTGGAGCTGGGCCTGCCAGGCATGTTATCCTGGAGCTGGGCCTGCCAGGCATGTTATCCTGGAGCTGGGCCTGCCAGGCATGTCATCCTGGAGCTGGGCCTGCCAGGCATGTTATCCTGGAGCTGGGCCTACCAGGCATGTTATCCTGGAGCTGGGCCTGCCAGGCATGTCATCCTGGAGCTGGGCCTGCCAGGCATGACATCCTGGAGCTGGGCCTGCCAGGCATGTTATCCTGGAGCTGGGCCTGCCAGGCATGTCATCCTGGAGCTGGGCCTGCCAGGCATGTCATCCTGGAGCTGGGCCTGCCAGGTATGTCATCCTGGAGCTGGTCCTGCCAGGCATGTCATCCTGGAGCTGGGCCTGCCAGGCATATCATCCTGGAGCTGGGCCTGCCAGGCATGACATCCTGGAGCTGGGCCTGCCAGGCATGTCATCCTGGAGCTGGGTCTGCCAGGCATGTCATCCTGGAGCTGGGTCTGCCAGGCATGTCATCCATTCTGGAGCTGGGCCTGCCAGACAAGACATCCTGGAGCTGGGCCTGCCAGGCATGTCATCCTGGAGCTGGGCCTGCCAGGCATGACATCCTGGAGCTGGGCCTGCCAGGCATGTCATCCTGGAGCTGGGCCTGCCAGGCATGTCATCCTGGAGCTGGGCCTGCCAGGCATGTCATCCTGGAGCTGGGCCTGCCAGGCATGTCATCCTGGAGCTGGGCCTGCCAGGCATGTTATCCTGGAGCTGGGCCTGCCAGGCATGTCATCCTGGAGCTGGGCATGCCAGGCATGTCATCCTGGAGCTGGGCCTGCCAGGCATGTTATCCTGGGCCTGCCAGCTGGGCCTGCCAGGCATGTTATCCTGGGCAGCTGGGCCTGCCAGGCATGTTATCCTGGAGCTGGGCCTGCCAGGCATGTCATCCTGGAGCTGGGCCTGCCAGGCATGTTATCCTGGAGCTGGGCCTACCAGGCATGTTATCCTGGAGCTGGGCCTGCCAGGCATGTCATCCTGGAGCTGGGCCTGCCAGGCATGACATCCTGGAGCTGGGCCTGCCAGGCATGTTATCCTGGAGCTGGGCCTGCCAGGCATGTCATCCTGGAGCTGGGCCTGCCAGGCATGTCATCCTGGAGCTGGGCCTGCCAGGCATGTCATCCTGGAGCTGGGCCTGCCAGGCATGTCATCCTGGAGCTGGGCCTGCCAGGCATGTTATCCTGGAGCTGGGCCTGCCAGGCATGTCATCCTGGAGCTGGGCCTGCCAGGCATGTTCCTGGATCCTGGGCATGCCTGGGCCTGCCAGGCATGTCATCCTGGCAGCTGGGCCTGCCAGGCATGTCATCCTGGAGCTGGGCCTGCCAGGCATGTTATCCTGGAGCTGGGCCTGCCAGGCATGTCATCCTGGAGCTGGGCCTGCCAGGCATGTCATCCTGGAGCTGGGCCTGCCAGGCATGTTATCCTGGGGCTGGGCCTGCCAGACAAGACATCCTGGAGCTGGGCCTGCCAGGCATGTTATCCTGGAGCTGGGCCTGCCAGGCATGTCATCCTGGAGCTGGGCCTGCCAGGCATGTTATCCTGGAGCTGGGCCTGCCAGGCATGTTATCCTGGAGCTGGGCCTGCGTGAGGCCTATAACCAACGTTTCCTCATGTTTTGGTTGTTGTTACGAATGAAGGTGCAGTCTTACATTACATTTGATTTTCTTTGTATCTCAGTTGTGCCTGTTGTTCACATGCAAATCTGCCACCTCATTTACTAAAATGTTTCCGCCGCCTCCTGTAAACAAATGCTGAATAGCTTTAAATGACGGCTGATCTATAATATTGATCTCCAGTCCGCATATCCACGGAATTGAATTTGAGGGGTTACATTTCTCTAGGTCTTTACCTCAGCTGTTTACCCCCAAAAAATAGGCTGGGTGTCGCCTTGTTGTTGTACGATTCCTTGTATTCCCACTTAATATAAACATTACACATGTTTTTATTTTAATAGCCAAGTTATATTTAATAGGCCAATGTTTACAACAATCAGCCTGAGTACGACCTTTCGTAACCCGACTTTAAAAAGTGAATCATGCTGGTAGCTTTAAGTCTGAGTGCCGGTCTGTTTGTGCTATCATGCCAAATCCTTCACTCATTGTCCTGCTAAAAGTTTGGCTTCATTGACAGCGTATGAGTACGCAAGATCACAAACAGATCTGGGACCAGACTAGGTTGCTTTAGGTTATACAATTTGTCAATGCAAAGAAGCAGCACCCTGCAGAATCTTTAACATGACAAATAGAACATACTAGCAGCACCCTGCAGAATCTTCAACATGACAAATAGAACATACTAGCAGCACCCTGCAGAATCTTTAACATGACAAATAGAACATACTAGCAGCACCCTGCAGAATCTTTAACATGACAAATAGAACATACTAGCAGCACCCTGCAGAATCTTTAACATGACAAATAAAACATACTAGCAGCACCCTGCAGAATCTTCAACATGACAAATAGAACATACTAGCAGCACCCTGCAGAATCTTTAACATGACAAATAGAACATACTAGCAGCACCCTGCAGAATCTTTAACATGACAAATAGAACATACTAGCAGCACCCTGCAGAATCTTCAACATGACAAATAGAACATACTAGCAGCACCCTGCAGAATCTTCAACATGACAAATAGAACATACTAGCAGCACCCTGCAGAATCTTCAACATGACAAATAGAACATACTAGCAGCACCCTGCAGAATCTTTAACATGACAAATAGAACATACTAGCAGCACCCTGCAGAATCTTTAACATGACAAATAGAACATACTAGCAGCACCCTGCAGAATCTTTAACATGACAAATAGAACATACTAGCAGCACCCTGCAGAATCTTCAACATGACAAATAGAACATACTAGCAGCACCCTGCAGAATCTTCAACATGACAAATAGAACATACTAGCAGCACCCTGCAGAATCTTCAACATGACAAATAGAACATACTATCAGCACCCTGCAGAATCTTCAACATGACAAATAGAACATACTAGCAGCACCCTGCAGAATCTTCAACATGACAAATAGAACATACTAGCAGCACCCTGCAGAATCTTCAACATGACAAATAGAACATACTAGCAGCACCCTGCAGAATCTTCAACATGACAAATAGAACATACTAGCAGCACCCTGCAGAATCTTCAACATGACAAATAGAACATACTAGCAGCACCCTGCAGAATCTTTAACATGACAAATAGAACATACTAGCAGCACCCTGCAGAATCTTCAACATGACAAATAGAACATACTAGCAGCACCCTGCAGATTCTTCAACATGACAAATAGAACATACTAGCAGCACCCTGCAGATTCTTCAACATGACAAATGAATTAACAGCGCACCATCAACTGGTGATGGACTCCGAATAATAAGGTGTCAGTTTAGATAAGGGTCAATTGCTTTGGGTTCCTGGGTAAAAGCACAATGGCACAATGATGGAACAGGACACAGGCTAAAGTTGAACCCTTTATTATGCCTCAGACACACACGGCTTTATGGTGCAGATACTGATAATGACCGGTGTTATGTCATTGATGCATTCACACCACACCAGGGACTTTCAGAGTTCATGGAATTCTGTTTGGGAAAGAGTGGGCCAGTTGTTTGTGGAGTACTCCTTTCTTCCGAAAAGTGATAATGACTTCTGATCCCGGCATGGTCTAATGTACTTGTCCCGGCCTAGAGTTCTTATTTGCTCAAGGCCAAGAGGGGCAGAGTCAGAGGTGGTTCAAAATAAGTGTGTTGTCCAGGAACATGCCATTGGCCACTTTATATTCCGCTGTGCTTTGTATTTTTGTTTATTTTCCTTTTTTTCTTTTCATTATTGGAATCTTGATGATCCAGAGCAACAATGATGTCACAATGCATATGCTGTAGCCATTTGTAGGCAAATTTGGAAACTGTAGAATGACTGCGTTACCCATAAGTCTATCTGCTACCATTACATGTGATGTCATGTTCATGTGTCATAAATGTCTGGGTCATAATGCTTTTGGTAAAAACATAAATGACCAAACTGTATCGCCCCTCAAAACAGGTGTTGGAGGTTAAAAGGTGTCCACTCCCAAAAAGTGCATATATCTCATGGCCCTGTAGCTGCCCTGTTCTCCCTAACTCTTAAACTAACCCTCTAATCCTTTCAAATGGTCCTAATGAAGCGTTCCTACCCAATGCTCTATTGCAAAAGGCCTTATTCAGGCTGAGGAGTGAGTTTCACAGATGCTACACCATGATCCTAAAAGAAATATGGGAGTTTTTTAAATGCTTTGAGGTTGAGAATAAGAGTGATAAGTGGCATATCCAGTGGCCCCCAAAAACCTGAAACACAGATTATTACCTCGTTCTTTGTGTTTTCTTGACATAAAAAAGGACCCGTTTCTCAACTCATTCCTTGACTTTCTAGAAGGTACTGCATGACAGCGTGAATGCGATTGGTCAAGAATCCCCATGCTCTGAGTTTCCTGCTTTTCTCCATTCATCGCCAGCATCTTCCTTTTATGAATATATCTGGCGGGACTTGCTATAGGATAAAGGAAGGATCACACAAATCCATCCAGGTCAGCAGGAGGGTCGGCCAATGAATTATACAACTTGGCTAGCATTCCATAACTGCAGGTGGCAGTAAATCACCAACCTTGGTTTTATACCTGTTTGGACTGCCCACACTCCAGCACAGCAGGTGACAGTAAATCACCAACCTTGGTTTTATACCTGTTTGGACTGCCCACACTCCAGCACAGCAGGTGGCAGTAAATCACCAACCTTGGTTTTATACCTGTTTGGACTGCCCACACTCCAGCACAGCAGGTGGCAGTAAATCACCAACCTTGGTTTTATACCTGTTTGGACTGCCCTCACTCCAGCACAGCAGGTGACAGTAAATCACCAACCTTGGTTTTATACCTGTTTGGACTGCCCACACTCCAGCACAGCAGGTGGCAGTAAATCACCAACCTTGGTTTTATACCTGTTTGGACTGCCCACACTCCAGCACAGCAGGTGGCAGTAAATCACCAACCTTGGTTTTATACCTGTTTGGACTGCCCACACTCCAGCACAGCAGGTGGTGGTAAGCACCTTTTCAGGTCATTTACAAACTGCCAATACAATCATAGAAGTAGAAAAATAAGAAATTGACTACTTTATTCAATTAAAGGTATTCCTCAATGGCACTGCGCATTCTGTCACAGAAGTGGCCATTGCAAAGGTAGGATATGAGCTCTTGAGGACATAGGTGTTATAGTATTAGACCAATTCAATAGCAGTCGATCTGAATGCACTACCTTTCCCTGTGTCCTTTTCTCTCTGTTTCGTCATTGATCTGTCAGGACTTGGCAGGTGGAGGTAATATGGTTTATCTTAATCCTTATCCTTTAGGCCAGGGTTTCCCTAACCCGGGTGCACATTTAGTTTCTTGCGCAAGCACTACACAGCTGATTCAAATAACTCATCATGAAGCTTTGTTATTTGAATCAGCCAGGGCAAAACATGCACACAGGGTGGGCCCCAGGACTCAGTTTGAGAAACCCGGCTTTCAATGGAAACGGTTGGATGTTGAAAAAGTGTTTCATAAAAAAAGAGTGATGTCTGTTTGCTGACTATTTCAAACAGTCAATGAAGAGCAATAAAAGGAGCATCCAACTTCAGCCAGACATCATTTTACTTCCATGTCCAACAATTGTTATTTTTTGGTCTACATAATTTGTGTTCATTTTAGAAGACATATAAAACATAGATGTGTGTAGATGTATGTAAGCAAGGGACCTTGTGAAGATGCTGGAGGAAACAGGTACAGAAGTATCTACATCCACAGTAAAACGAGTCCTATATCGATATAGGTGACCCCAAACTTTTGAACGGTAGTGTATGTATATATAGACTTGAAATTGAGCTCAGTTGCATCCTGTCTCCATTGATCATCCTTGAGATGTTTCTACAACTTGATTGGAGTCCACCTGTGGTAAATCAAATTGATTGGACATGATTTAGAAAGGAACACACCTGTTTATATAAGGTCCCACAGTTGACAGTGCATGTCAGAGCAAAAACAATTCCATGAGGTTGAAGGAATTGTCCGTAGAGCTCAGAGACAAGATTGTGTCGAGGCACAGATCTGGAGAAGGGTACCAAAACACTTCTGTAGCATTGAAGGTCCCCAAGAACACAGTGGCTTCTATCATTCTTAAATGGAAGAAGTTTGGAACCACCAAGACTCTTCCTAGATCTGGCAGCCCAGCCAAATTGCGCAATCGGGAAAGAAGGGCCTTGGTCAGGGAGGTGACCAAGAACCCGATGGTCACTCTGACAGAGCTCCAGCTTCCGCTGCTTGGGAACCACGATCCTCTTCGCTCTCTGTACTTAAATCTGATTGGACAATCTCGCCACGTTGCTGTGTATGCATAGGCTACGGTTATGTTCATATCATCAGACCAGGGGGCTGTACATTTACTTGCATTATTGTCTACTATCGTTCACCCTTTACCAGTTTTGCACTATTGAAGAAAAGCCATCATGAAGAAAGTGATTTTAGTGACTGGTGCGAATAGATACGTACATTATTTCTAAATAGCATGACCGTCACTGTCAGGTTATGAATATTACGACCCCTACGATAAGTTAATTATTAGCGATACACTGTTGCAAATCACTGCATATCAGCGAATTAATATGTGTTGAGAAAAGTCTAGAAAAGTCTACATTTTTTCAAAGGAACGTGTGTCTACTTCATATGTTGTAATAGATGACGTTGTAATGACAGAGAGTTGCTGTGAGGGGCAACTGGCAAGCTTCTTTCACTTGACTGTTTCACATGTAGTGAAACTATAGCAATACACTGGCACGTTTACACTGTAAATCACAAGCCTTCACATACTCGTAACATTATACATAAAGTTATATATATATATATATATATATATATATATATATATATATATATATATATATATATATATATATATATATATATATATGGTTTATCGTCATTCAGTCTAATCCATAAACTGACGGTGATACACTGATTGTCCACTGACTGTGTAATAACAGTTAACCTATAGAATTGAAATAAGAATTTATGTAGCAGTGTGAGTATGAGAATGTGTGTGTGTGTGTGTGTGTGTGTGTGTGTGTGTGTGTGTGTGTGTGTGTGTGTGTGTGTGTGTGTGTGTGTGTGTGTGTGTGTGTGTGTGTGTGTGTGTGTGTGTGTGTGTGTGTGTGTGTGTGCCTCTCCTATGTGATCTCCATCTCCACAGTGGTATCGGGCCTGGCCCTGTGTGAGCGGCTGCTCTGTGAGGATGCTGGGCTGCAGGAACATGCAGAGGGCTGATGCTGCCCGCTCAGCCCTACTGACCTCTCACCCCGACGCCCACATAGATCTGCTGCACCTGGACGTTGGCTCTGTCCGCTCGGTGCTCTGCGCCGCCCACGAGGTCAAGTCTAGGTATAGACCATCAGACCATTGACCTGTTAACCCCTCACAGACATACACACACAGTACATGCACAGGCCTGGATGTGGGCTCTGTCTGCTTGCTGATCTGCGCTGCCACACATTGGGAGTAATAGTGATTACCCCCTCACACACACATACTTATAGACACACACACACAACCTTACGCCTCTATCACTCCGACAGCGTCATTGCGCAAAATGGTACGCAGCATCTTCTTGATGTGTGCAACAGAAGTTAAACATTCACCTTCTGCTACCATTACTGTCAATACAGTTTAACACATACGTTCAACAAATCCAACATACTGTATGAACCACACAGAACACACTGCAACTGCCTCTGCAAAGCTATGCAAAGCTATGCAATGCATGTACTTGAATGTACTTCTGGTACCACTTCCAAGATGCAGTGATCGAGGCGTTATACACACTCTACATCCTGTTCGATGTGACATCAATAAATACTTTTACTAATATTCATTCCACAGGTACACCAGACTGGACTACCTATACCTTAATGCCGGGATCATGCCCAATCCACAGATTGACATCAAAGCTTTTTTTCAAGGGCCTATTTTCTAGGTAATGTGTTCAAATTAACCTTCAAGCCATCTCTCAACTTAAACACACACACACTGTTTAATTTCTTAACTACTGCAAAACTACACTCCTCAAGTACAAATCAGTTTCCATTTGACCTGTAAAATGATCCCAACAAAACAATGTTTGAACCCTTCTTCAGACACTATATCCATTAAGTGCTCTGAACAGTGGTGTAAAGTACCTAAGTAGTACTTTAAGTTATTTTTTACATTAGTTGTTTTTGGGGGGGTACTGTAATTTACCTTACTATTTATATTGCTGACAAATTTGTACTTTTACTTCACTACATTCCTAAAGAAAATAATATACTTTTTAATCCATGCATTTTACCTGACACCCAAAAGTATTTGTTACATTTTGAATGCTTAGCAGGACAGGAAAATGGTCAAATTCACGCACTTATCAAGAGAACATCCCTGGTCATCCCTACTGCCTCTGATCTGGCGGACTCACTAAACACAAATGTATCTTTTGCAAATAATGTCTGAGTGTTGGAGTGTGCTATCCGTACATTTTTAAAACAAGAAAATGGTGCCTTCTGCTTTGCTTAATATCAGGAATTTGAAATGATTTATACTTTTACTTTTACTTTTGATACTTAAGTATATTTAGAACCAAGTACTTTTAGACTTTTACTCAAGTAGTATTTTACTGGGTGACTTCCACTTTTACTTGAGTAACTTTCTATTAAGGTATCGATACTTTTACTCAAATATGATAATTGGTTATTTTTACACCACTGGCTATGATGTGATGTCATCTTTGTGCTGCAGCAATGCTGTCAACATGTTTGCCACAGCAGAGGGCCTCCTGACCCAGCAGGACCTCGTCAACAAAGACGGACTACAGGAAGTGTTCGCCACAAACCTCTTTGGTCATTTCATGCTGGTGAGTCACGTCTTATCTGATCTTATAGTAACATTTCTCAACAGAGAGAAGTTTGTCTCAAATGGAAACAGAGCCTGGAAATTCAAACATAAGGGCCAGGAGTTTTCCCTTACACACGTAACCTGACCAGGACTCCAGTTACAACTAGAGTATATGGCCTGGAGTTTTCCCTTACCCACATAACCTGACCAGGACTCCAGTTACAACTAGGGTATATGGCCTGGAGTTTTCTCCTATCTCCAGGTACAGCTAGGGTATAGGGCCTTGAGTTTTTCCTGGTTAGGTCATGTCTCATGGTTACATAGCGAAAAAAAGCCAAAAGCACAAAGTTATTGGAAACTTTGAGAAACCCAGCTGCTGTTCACAGCCAAAGGTAAATTGACACCCAGCTCACTGTAACGGGTAGTAACGTTACAGTGATCTGGAGACAACATTAACTATTAAACGTCTTTGTTTCCATCTTGTCCATTTTGTTTCCATTCCGCACTGTCCCGAAGCCACTCCTGCGTTATCTTGGCTGCGTGCTTAGGATCATTGTCCTGTTGGAAGGTCAACCTTCGCTCCTGTCTGAGGTCCTGAGCGCTCTGGAGCAGGTTTTCATCAAGGATCTCTCTGTACTTTGCTCCATTCATCTTTCCCTTGATCCTGACTAGTCTCCCAGTCCCTGCCACTGAAAAACATCCCAATAGCATGATGTTGCCACCACCATTCTTCCTCGTAGGGATGGTGCCAGGTTTCCTCCAGGCGTGACGCTTAGCATTCAGGCAAAAGAGTTTCATCAGACCAGAGAATCTTGTTTCTCATGGTCTGAGTCCTTTAGGTACCTTTTGGCAAACTCCAAGTGGGCTGTCATGTGCCTTTTATTGAGGAGTGGCTTCCATCTGGCCACTCTACCATAAAGGCCTGATTGGTGGAGGGCTGCAGAGATGGTTATCCTTTTGGAAGGTTCTCCCATCTCCACAGAGGAACTCTGGTGCTCTGTCAGAGTGACCATCGGGTTCTTGGTCACCTCCCTGGCCAAGGCCCTTCTCCCCAGATTGCGACCAGGTCTAGGAAGAGTCTTGGTGGTTCCAAACTTCTTCCATTTAAAAATGATGGACGCCACCATGTTCTTGGGGACCTTCAATGCTACATAAATGTTTTGTTACCCTTTCCCAGATCTGTGCCTCGACACGATCCACAGTTGACATGCACTATCAACTGTGGGACCTTATATAGACAGGTGTGTGCCTTTCCAAATCATAGAATCCAATCAAGTTGTAGAAACATCTCAAGGATGATCAATGGAAACAGGATGCACCTGAGCTCAATTTCAAGTCTCATAGCAAAGGGTCTGAATACTTACGTAAATAAGGTATTTATATATTTTTTTTTTATATACATTTGCAAACATTTCTTAAAACCTGCTTTTGCTTTGTCATTATGGGGTACTGTGTGTAGATTGATGAGGGAAAACTTATATTTAATCAATTTTAGAATAATGCTTTAAAGCAGGGGTGGTCAACTCCAGTCCTCGAGGGCCTGATTGGTGTCACAGTTTTGCCCCTAGACCTAACTAACACACCAATAATCACCTAATCATGATCTTCAGTTTGGAAATCAGTTTGATCAATCAGCTGTGTTTGCTAGGGATAGAGAACAAGTGTGACACCATTTTATTTAACCAGGTAGGCCAGTTCTCATTTAAAACTGCGACCTGGCCAAGATAAAGCAAAGCAGTGTGACAAAAACAACAACACAGAGTTACACATAAGCAAACATACAGTCAATAACACAATAAAGAAATGTATGTATGCAAATGTAGAAGTGTAGGGGGGTAGGCAATAAATTGGCCCTTCGAGGCAAAATATTTACAATTTAGCATTAATACTGGAGTGATAGATGTGCAGATGATGATGTGCAAGTAGAAATACTGGGGTGCAAAAGAGCAAGAGGGTAAGTAATAATATGGGGATGAGGTAGTCGGGTGTGCTATTTCCAAATTGGCTGTGTACAGGTACAGTCATCGGTAAGCTCTGACAGCTGATGTGTCATGCTGGTGAAAGAGGACCCAAAAGCGACTTAACAGAAACAGAGTTTATTCAAGTCCAAACAGGGAATAACAGAAATCCTCTAGTCTGTAGAGGGGAATAACAGGAGAAGCGGCCACAGACTGCAGGTCGCTTCGGGTAGGCGCAGGCCGTAGTTGACAGAGACACCTGCTCACACGCAGCATCTGATGAAGGCAAAAAACACGACAGGACAGGGCGATACACAATCACAGCACGGTGAATTCTAAACAAGGAACCGACAGGACAGGAACGGAACACAAAGGAATAAATAGGGACTCCAATCAGGGAAAGGATCGGGAACAGGTGTGGGAAGACTAAATGATGATTAGGGGAATAGGAACAGCTGGGAGCAGGAACGGAACGATAGAGAGAAGAGAGAGCGAGAGAGTGAGAGAGGGAGGGGAGAGAGAGGGATAGAAAGAGGGAAAGAACCTAATAAGACCAGCAGAGGGAAACGAATAGAATGGGGAGCACAGGGACAAGACATGATAATAAATGACAAACATGACAGTACCCCCCCACTCACCGAGCGCCTCCTGGCGCACTCGAGGAGGAATCCTGGCGGCAACGGAGGAAATCATCGATGAGTGAACGGTCCAGCACGTCCCGAGGCGGAACCCAACTCCTCTCCTCAGGACCGTAACCCTCCCAATCCACTAAGTATTGGTGACCCCGTCCCCGAGAACGCATGTCCATGATCTTATGTACCTTGTAAATAGGTGCGCTCGACAAGGACGGGAGGGGGGAGGGAAGACGAACGGGGGTGCGAAGAAAGGGCTTAACACAGGAGACATGGAAGACAGGATGGACGCGACGAAGATGTCGCGGAAGAAGCAGTCGCACAGCGACAGGATTGACGACCTGGGAGACACGGAACGGACCAATGAACCGCGGAGTCAACTTACGAGAAGCTGTCGTAAGAGGAAGGTTGCGAGTGGAAAGCCACACTCTCTGGCCGCAACAATACCTTGGACTCTTAATCCTGCGTTTATTGGCGGCTCTCACCGTCTGTGCCCTGTAACGGCAAAGTGCAGACCTCACCCTCCTCCAGGTGCGCTCACAACGTTGGACAAACGCTTGAGCGGAGGGAACGCTGGACTCGGCAAGCTGGGATGAGAACAGAGGAGGCTGGTAACCCAGACTACTCTGAAACGGAGATAACCCGGTAGCAGACGAAGGAAGCGAATTGTGAGCGTATTCTGCCCAGGGGAGCTGTTCTGCCCAAGACGCAGGGTTTCTGAAAGAAAGGCTGCGTAGTATGCGACCAATCGTCTGATTGGCCCTCTCTGCTTGACCGTTAGACTGGGGATGAAACCCGGAAGAGAGACTGACAGACGCACCAATCAAACGACAGAACTCCCTCCAAAACTGTGACGTGAATTGCGGGCCTCTGTCTGAAACGGCGTCTAACGGGAGGCCATGAATTCTGAATACATTCTCAATAATGATTTGTGCCGTCTCCTTAGCGGAAGGAAGTTTAGCGAGGGGAATGAAATGTGCCGCCTTAGAGAACCTATCGACAACCGTAAGAATCACAGTCTTCCCCGCAGACAAAGGCAGACCGGTAATGAAGTCTAAGGCGATGTGAGACCATGGTCGAGAAGGAATGGGGAGCGGTCTGAGACGACCGGCAGGAGGAGAGTTACCCGACTTAGTCTGCGCGCAGTCCGAACAAGCAGCCACGAAACGGCGCGTGTCACGCTCCTGAGTCGGCCACCAAAAGCGCTGGCGAATAGACGCAAGAGTGCCTCGAACACCGGGATGACCAGCTAACTTGGCAGAGTGAGCCCACTGAAGAACAGCCAGACGAGTGGAAACAGGAACGAAAAGGAGGTTACTAGGACAAGCGCGCGGCGACGCAGTGTGCGTGAGTGCTTGCTTAACCTGTCTTTCAATTCCCCAGACTGTTAACCCGACAACACGCCCATAAGGAAGAATCCCCTCGGGATCAGTAGAAGCCACAGAAGAACTAAACAGACGGGATAAGGCATCAGGCTTGGTGTTCTTGCTACCCGGACGGTAAGAAATCACAAACTCGAAACGAGCGAAAAACAACGCCCAACGAGCTTGACGGGCATTAAGTCGTTTGGCAGAACGGATGTACTCAAGGTTCTTATGGTCTGTCCAAACGACAAAAGGAACGGTCGCCCCTCCAACCACTGTCGCCATTCGCCTAGGGCTAAGCGGATGGCGAGCAGTTCACGGTTACCCACATCATAGTTGCGCTCAGATGGCGACAGGCGATGAGAAAAATAAGCGCAAGGATGAACCTTATCGTCAGACTGGAAGCGCTGGGATAGAATGGCTCCCACGCCTACCTCTGAAGCGTCAACCTCGACAATGAATTGTCTAGTGACGTCAGGAGTAACGAGGATAGGAGCGGACGTAAAACGTTCTTTTAGAAGATCAAAAGCTCCCTGGGCGGAACCGGACCACTTAAAACACGTCTTGACAGAAGTAAGAGCTGTGAGAGGGGCAGCAACTTGACCGAAATTACGAATGAAACGCCGATAGAAATTAGCGAAACCTAAAAAGCGCTGCAACTCGACACGTGACCTTGGAACGGGCCAATCACTGACAGCTTGGACCTTAGCGGAATCCATCTGAATGCCTTCAGCGGAAATAACGGAACCGAGAAAAGTAACGGAGGAGACATGAAAAGAGCACTTCTCAGCCTTTACGTAGAGACAATTCTCTAAAAGGCGCTGTAGAACACGTCGAACGTGCTGAACATGAATCTCGAGTGACGGAGAAAAAATCAGGATATCGTCAAGATAGACAAAAACAAAGATGTTCAGCATGTCTCTCAGAACATCATTAACTAATGCCTGAAAAACAGCTGGCGCATTGGCGAGACCGAACGGCAGAACCCGGTACTCAAAATGCCCTAACGGAGTGTTAAACGCCGTTTTCCACTCGTCCCCCTCTCTGATGCGCATGAGATGGTAAGCGTTACGAAGGTCCAACTTAGTAAAGCACCTGGCTCCCTGCAGAATCTCGAAGGCTGATGACATAAGGGGAAGCGGATAACGATTCTTAACCGTTATGTCATTCAGCCCTCGATAATCCACGCAGGGGCGCAGAGTACCGTCCTTCTTCTTAACAAAAAGAACCCCGCCCCGGCCGGAGAGGAAGAAGGCACTATGGTACCGGCGTCAAGAGACACAGACAAATAATCCTCGAGAGCCTTACGTTCGGGAGCCGACAGAGAGTATAGTCTACCTCGAGGAGGAGTAGTCCCCGGAAGGAGATCAATACTACAATCATACGACCGGTGAGGAGGAAGGGAGTTGGCTCGGGACCGACTGAAGACCGTGCGCAGATCATGATATTCCTCCGGCACTCCTGTCAAATCGCCAGGTTCCTCCTGAGAAGTAGGGACAGAAGAAACGGGAGGGATGGCAGACATTAAACACTTCACATGACAAGAAACGTTCCAGGATAGGATAGAATTACTAGACCAATTAATAGAAGGATTATGACATACTAGCCAGGGATGACCCAAAACAACAGGTGTAAACGGTGAACGGAAAATCAAAAAAGAAATAGTCTCACTGTGGTTACCAGATACTGTGAGGGTTAAAGGTAGTGTCTCAAATCTGATACTGGGAAGATGACTACCATCTAAGGCGAACATGGGCGTAGGCTTCTCTAACTCTCTGAAAGGAATGTCATGTTTCCGAACCCATGCTTCGTCCATGAAACAACCCTCAGCCCCAGAGTCTATCAAGGCACTACATGTAGCACCCGAACCGGTCCAGCGTAGATGGACCGACAAAGTAGTACAGGATTTTGATGGAGAGACTTGAGTAGTTGCGCTCACCTGTAGCCCTCCGCTTACAGATGAGCTCTGGCTTTACTGGACATGAATTAACAAAATGTCCAGCAACTCCGCAATAGAGGCACAGGCGGTTGGTGATCCTCCGTTCCCTCTCCTTAGTCGAGATGCGAATCCCTCCCAGCTGCATGGGCTCAGTCTCAAAGCCAGAGGAGGGAGATGGTTGCGATGCGGAGCAGGGAAACACCGTTGATGCGAGCTCTCTTCCACGAGCCCGGTGACGAAGATCTACCCGTCGTTCTATGCGGATGGCGAGAGCAATCAAAGAGTCCACATCTGAAGGAACCTCCCGGGAGAGAATCTCATCCTTAACCACTGCGTGGAGTCCCTCCAGAAAACGAGCGAGCAGCGCCGGCTCGTTCCACTCACTAGAGGCAGCAAGAGTGCGAAACTCAATAGAATAATCCGTTATGGACCGTTCACCTTGGCATAAGGAAGCCAGGGCCCTAGAAGCCTCCCCACCAAAAACTGAACGGTCAAAAACCCGAATCATCTCCTCTTTAAAGTTCTGGAACTTGTTAGAGCAATCAGCCCTTGCCTCCCAGATAGCTGTGCCCCATTCTCGAGCCCGGCCAGTAAGGAGTGAAATGACGTAAGCAACCCGAGCTCTCTCTCTAGAGTATGTGTTGGGTTGGAGAGAGAACACAATCTCACACTGCGTGAGAAAGGAGCGGCACTCAGTGGGCTGCCCGGAGTAGCAAGGTGGGTTATTAACCCTAGGCTCTGGAGGCTCGGCAGGCCAGGAAGTAACAGGTGGCACGAGACGTAGACTCTGGAACTGTCCAGAGAGGTCGGAAACCTGAGCGGCCAGGTTCTCCACGGCATGGCGAGCAGCAGACAATTCCTGCTCGTGTCTGCCGAGCATGGCTCCTTGGATCTCGACGGCAGTGTAACGAGCGTCTGAAGTCGCTGGGTCCATTCCTTGGTCGGTTCCTTCTGTCATGCTGGTGAAAGAGGACCCAAAAGCGACTTAACAGAAACAGAGTTTATTCAAGTCCAAACAGGGAATAACAGAAATCCTCTAGTCTGTAGAGGGGAATAACAGGAGAAGCGGCCACAGACTGCAGGTCGCTTCGGGTAGGCGCAGGCCGTAGTTGACAGAGACACCTGCTCACACGCAGCATCTGATGAAGGCAAAAAACACGACAGGACAGGGCGATACACAATCACAGCACGGTGAATTCTAAACAAGGAACCGACAGGACAGGAACGGAACACAAAGGAATAAATAGGGACTCCAATCAGGGGAAAGGATCGGGAACAGGTGTGGGAAGACTAAATGATGATTAGGGGAATAGGAACAGCTGGGAGCAGGAACGGAACGATAGAGAGAAGAGAGAGCGAGAGAGTGAGAGAGGGAGGGGGAGAGAGAGGGATAGAAAGAGGGAAAGAACCTAATAAGACCAGCAGAGGGAAACGAATAGAATGGGGAGCACAGGGACAAGACATGATAATAAATGACAAACATGACATGATGCTTAAAGTTAGAGAGGGAGATATAAGATTCCAGCTTCAGGTCTAGAGTGTCTCCCCCTTTGAAGAGGGGGATGACCATGGCAGCTTTCCAATCTTTGGGGATCTCAGACGATATGAAAGAGAGGCTGAACAGACTAGTAATAGGGTTTGCAACAATTTCGGCGGATCATTTTAGAAAGAGAGGGTCCAGATTTTCTAGAACAGCTGATTTGTAGGGATTCAGATTTTTCAGTTCTTTCAGAGCATCAGCTGTCTGGATTTGGGTGAAGGAGAAGCGGGGGGGGGGGTGCAAGTTGCTGCAGGGGGTGCTGAGATGTTGGCCAGGGTAGGGGTAGCCAGGTGGAAAGCATGGCCAGCCGTGTCAAAATGCTTATTGAAATTATCGATTATCGTAGGTTTATCGGTCGTGACAGTGTTTCCTATCCTCAGTGCAATGTGAAGCTGGTCAAGGGCAGTCAGGTCTGGGGTGAACCAAGGGCTATATCAGTTCTTTGTTCTACATTTTTTTAATGGGGCATGCTTATTTAAGATGGAGAGGGAAGCACCTTTGAAGAGCAACCAAGCATTCCCCACTGACGGGATGAGGTCAATATCCTTCCAGGATATCCGGGCCAGGTCGATTAGAAAGGCTTGCTCATTGAAGTGTTTTAGGGAGCGTTTGACACTGATGAGGGGTGGTCATTTGACCGAGGACCCACTACGCACGCAGGCAATGAGGCAGTGATCGCTGAGATTCTGGTTGAAGACAGCAGAGGTGTATTTAGAGGGCAGGTTAGTCAGGATGATATCTAATCAATCAGGCCCTCGAGGACTGGAGTTGCCCACCCCTGCTTTAAATTAACAAAATGTGGAAATGTCCAAGTGTCAGAATACTTTCCGAATGCACTGTACATGTAAACAGGGCTGAAAAGTGACTGATAGCAGGAATATATAAATAGAAGCTGTTTAGGAGTCTTTTGGTCTGAGCCTTGATGCACCAGTACAGACAGCACTGGGCATTCAGACGGCGCCGGGTATTCAGACGGCGCTGGGCATTCAGACGCCGCTGGGCATTCAGACGGCGCTGGGCATTTAGACGGCGCTGGGCATTCAGCATTCAGATGGCGATGGGCATTTAGACGGTGCTGGGGATTCAGCATTCAGATGGCGCTGGGCATTCAGACGGCGCTGGGCATTCAGACGGCGCTGGGCATTCAGAGGGCGCTGGGCATTCAGAGGGCGCTGGGCATTCAGAAGGTGCTGGGCATTCAGAGGGCGCTGGGCATTTAGAGGGCGCTGGGCATTCAGAAGGCGCTGGGCATTCAGAGGGCGCTGGGCATTCAGAGGGCACTGGGCATTCAGAGGGCACTGGGCATTCAGAGGGCGCTGGGCATTCAGAAGGCGCTGGGCATTCAGAGGGCGCGGGGCATTTAGAGGGCGCTGGGCATTCATGGGATTACTGCATTATCTCATGCTTATCTGGTGATGTTGGTTTATACAGAAGCTGCTTTTACAGTTGAATGTGTCTCAACAGCTTAAACTGTTTTCAGACTAATTGTCATGTTTGTCATTTATTATCATGTCTTGTCCCTGTGCTCCCCATGCTATTCGTTTCCCTCTGCTGGTCTTATTTGGTTCTTTCCTCCTTCTATCCCTCTCTCTCCCCCTCCCTCTCTCACTCTCTCGCTCTCTCTTCTCTCTATCGTTCCGTTCCTGCTCCCAGCTGTTCCTATTCCCCTAATCATCATTTAGTCTTCCCACACCTGTTCCCGATCCTTTCCCCTGATTAGAGTCCCTATTTATTCCTTTGTGATCAGTTCCTGTCCCGTCGGTTCCTTGTATTGTATTCACCATGCTGTGATTGCGTTTCGCCCTGTCCTGTCGTGTTTTTGCTGTGATTGTGTATCGCCCTGTCCTGTCGTGTTTTTTTGCCTTCATCAGATGCTGCGTGTGAGCAGGTGTCTCTGTCGACTACGGCCTGCGCCTACCCGGCGACCTGCAGTCTGTGGCCGCTTCTCCAGTTATTTCCCCTCTACAAGTCTAGAGGGTTTCTGTTATTCCCTGTTTGGACTTAAATAAACTCTGTTTCTGTTAAGTCGCTTTTGGGTCCTCTTTCACCTGCATGACAGAAGGAACCGACCAAGGAATGGACCCAGCGACTTCAGACGCTCGTTACACTGCCGTCGAGATCCAAGGAGCCATGCTCGGCAGACACGAGCAGGAATTGTCCGCTGCTCGCCATGCCGTGGAGAACCTGGCCGCTCAGGTTTCCGACCTCTCTGGACAGTTCCAGAGTCTACGTCTCGTGCCACCTGTTACTTCCTGGCCTGCCGAGCCTCCAGAACCTAGGGTTAATAACCCACCTTGCTACTCCGGGCAGCCCACTGAGTGCCGCTCCTTTCTCACGCAGTGTGAGATTGTGTTCTCTCTCCAACCCAACACATACTCTAGAGAGAGAGCTCGGGTTGCTTACGTCATTTCACTCCTTACTGGCCGGGCTCGAGAATGGGGCACAGCTATCTGGGAGGCAAGGGCTGATTGCTCTAACAAATTCCAGAACTTTAAAGAGGAGATGATTCGGGTTTTTGACCGTTCAGTTTTTGGTGGGGAGGCTTCTAGGGCCCTGGCTTCCTTATGCCAAGGTGAACGGTCCATAACGGATTATTCCATTGAGTTTCGCACTCTTGCTGCCTCTAGTGAGTGGAACGAGCCGGCGCTGCTCGCTCGTTTTCTGGAGGGACTCCACGCAGTGGTTAAGGATGAGATTCTCTCCCGGGAGGTTCCTTCAGATGTGGACTCTTTGATTGCTCTCGCCATCCGCATAGAACGACGGGTAGATCTTCGTCACCGGGCTCGTGGAAGAGAGCTCGCATCAACGGTGTTTCCCTGCTCCGCATCGCAACCATCTCCCTCCTCTGGCTTTGAGACTGAGCCCATGCAGCTGGGAGGGATTCGCATCTCGAATAAGGAGAGGGAACGGAGGATCACCAACCGCCTGTGCCTCTATTGCGGAGTTGCTGGACATTTTGTTAATTCATGTCCAGTAAAAGCCAGAGCTCATCTGTAAGCGGAGGGCTACAGGTGAGCGCAACTACTCAAGTCTCTCCATCAAGGTCCTGTACTACTTTGTCGGTCCACCTACGCTGGACCGGTTCGGGTGCTACATGTAGTGCCTTGATAGACTCTGGGGCTGAGGGTTGTTTCATGGACGAAGCATGGGTTCGGAAACATGACATTCCTTTCAGAGAGTTAGATAAGCCTACGCCCATGTTCGCCTTAGATGGTAGTCATCTTCCCAGTATCAGATTTGAGACACTACCTTTAACCCTCACAGTATCTGGTAACCACAGTGAGACTATTTCTTTTTTGATTTTCCGTTCACCGTTTACACCTGTTGTTTTGGGTCATCCCTGGCTAGTATGTCATAATCCTTCTATTAATTGGTCTAGTAATTCTATCCTATCCTGGAACGTTTCTTGTCATGTGAAGTGTTTAATGTCTGCCATCCCTCCCGTTTCTTCTGTCCCTACTTCTCAGGAGGAACCTGGCGATTTGACAGGAGTGCCGGAGGAATATCATGATCTGCGCACGGTCTTCAGTCGGTCCCGAGCCAACTCCCTTCCTCCTCACCGGTCGTATGATTGTAGTATTGATCTCCTTCCGGGGACCACTCCTCCTCGAGGTAGACTATACTCTCTGTCGGCTCCCGAACGTAAGGCTCTCGAGGATTATTTGTCTGTGTCTCTTGACGCCGGTACCATAGTGCCTTCTTCTTCTCCGGCCGGGGCGGGGTTCTTTTTTGTTAAGAAGAAGGACGGTACTCTGCGCCCTGCGTGGATTATCGAGGGCTGAATGACATAACGGTTAAGAATCGTTATCCGCTTCCCCTTATGTCATCAGCCTTCGAGATTCTGCAGGGAGCCAGGTGCTTTACTAAGTTGGACCTTCGTAACGCTTACCATCTCGTGCGCATCAGAGAGGGGGACGAGTGGAAAACGGCGTTTAACACTCCGTTAGGGCATTTTGAGTACCGGGTTCTGCCGTTCGGTCTCGCCAATGCGCCAGCTGTTTTTCAGGCATTAGTTAATGATGTTCTGAGAGACATGCTGAACATTTTTGTTTTTGTCTATCTTGACGATATCCTGATTTTTTCTCCGTCACTCGAGATTCATGTTCAGCACGTTCGACGTGTTCTACAGCGCCTTTTAGAGAATTGTCTCTACGTAAAGGCTGAGAAGTGCTCTTTTCATGTCTCCTCCGTTACTTTTCTCGGTTCCGTTATTTCCGCTGAAGGCATTCAGATGGATTCCGCTAAGGTCCAAGCTGTCAGTGATTGGCCCGTTCCAAGGTCACGTGTCGAGTTGCAGCGCTTTTTAGGTTTCGCTAATTTCTATCGGCGTTTCATTCGTAATTTCGGTCAAGTTGCTGCCCTCTCACAGCTCTTACTTCTGTCAAGACGTGTTTTAAGTGGTCCGGTTCCGCCCAGGAGCTTTTGATCTTCTAAAAGAACGTTTTACGTCCGCTCCTATCCTCGTTACTCCTGACGTCACTAGACAATTCATTGTCGAGGTTGACGCTTCAGAGGTAGGCGTGGGAGCCATTCTATCCCAGCGCTTCCAGTCTGACGATAAGGTTCATCCTTGCGCTTATTTTTCTCATCGCCTGTCGCCATCTGAGCGCAACTATGATGTGGGTAACCGTGAACTGCTCGCCATCCGCTTAGCCCTAGGCGAATGGCGACAGTGGTTGGAGGGGGCGACCGTTCCTTTTGTCGTTTGGACAGACCATAAGAACCTTGAGTACATCCGTTCTGCCAAACGACTTAATGCCCGTCAAGCTCGTTGGGCGTTGTTTTTCGCTCGTTTCGAGTTTGTGATTTCTTACCGTCCGGGTAGCAAGAACACCAAGCCTGATGCCTTATCCCGTCTGTTTAGTTCTTCTGTGGCTTCTACTGATCCCGAGGGGATTCTTCCTTATGGGCGTGTGGTCGGGTTAACAGTCTGGGGAATTGAAAGACAGGTTAAGCAAGCACTCATGCACACTGCATCGCCGCGCGCTTGTCCTAGTAACCTCCTTTTCGTTCCTGTTTCCACTCGTCTGGCTGTTCTTCAGTGGGCTCACTCTGCCAAGTTAGCTGGTCATCCCGGTGTTCGAGGCACTCTTGCGTCTATTCGCCAGCGCTTTTGGTGGCCGACTCAGGAGCGTGACACGCGCCGCTTCGTGGCTGCTTGTTCGGACTGCGCGCAGACTAAGTCGGGTAACTCTCCTCCTGCCGGTCGTCTCAGACCGCTCCCATTCCTTCTCGACCATGGTCTCACATTGCCTTAGACTTCATTACCGGTCTGCCTTTGTCTGCGGGGAAGACTGTGATTCTGACGGTTGTCGATAGGTTCTCTAAGGCGGCACATTTCATTCCCCTCGCTAAACTTCCTTCCGCTAAGGAGACGGCACAAATCATTATTGAGAATGTATTCAGAATTCATGGCCTCCCGTTAGACGCCGTTTCAGACAGAGGCCCGCAATTCACGTCACAGTTTTGGAGGGAGTTCTGTCGTTTGATTGGTGCGTCCGTCAGTCTCTCTTCCGGGTTTCATCCCCAGTCTAACGGTCAAGCAGAGAGGGCCAATCAGACGATTGGTCGCATACTACGCAGCCTTTCTTTCAGAAACCCTGCGTCTTGGGCAGAACAGCTCCCCTGGGCAGAATACGCTCACAATTCGCTTCCTTCGTCTGCTACCGGGTTATCTCCGTTTCAGAGTAGTCTGGGTTACCAGCCTCCTCTGTTCTCATCCCAGCTTGCCGAGTCCAGCGTTCCCTCCGCTCAAGCGTTTGTCCAACGTTGTGAGCGCACCTGGAGGAGGGTGAGGTCTGCACTTTGCCGTTACAGGGCACAGACGTTGAGAGCCGCCAATAAACGCAGGATTAAGAGTCCAAGGTATTGTTGCGGCCAGAGAGTGTGGCTTTCCACTCGCAACCTTCCTCTTACGACAGCTTCTCGTAAGTTGACTCCGCGGTTCATTGGTCCGTTCCGTGTCTCCCAGGTCGTCAATCCTGTCGCTGTGCGACTGCTTCTTCCGCGACATCTTCGTCGCGTCCATCCTGTCTTCCATGTCTCCTGTGTTAAGCCCTTCTTCGCACCCCCGTTCGTCTTCCCTCCCCCCTCCCGTCCTTGTCGAGAGCGCACCTATTTACAAGGTACATAAGATCATGGACATGCGTTCGGGACGGGGTCACCAATACCTAGTGGATTGGGAGGGTTACGGTCCTGAGGAGAGGAGTTGGGTTCCGTCTCGGGACGTGCTGGACCGTTCACTCATCGATGATTTCCTCCGTTGCCGCCAGGATTCCTCCTCGAGTGCGCCAGGAGGCGCTCGGTGAGTGGGGGGTACTGTCATGTTTGTCATTTATTATCATGTCTTGTCCCTGTGCTCCCCATGCTATTCGTTTCCCTCTGCTGGTCTTATTTGGTTCTTTCCCTCCTTCTATCCCTCTCTCTCCCCTCCCTCTCTCACTCTCTCGCTCTCTCTTCTCTCTATCGTCCGCTCCTGCTCCCAGCTGTTCCTATTCCCCTAATCATCATTTAGTCTTCCCACACCTGTTCCCGATCCTTTCCCCTGATTAGAGTCCCTATTTATTCCTTTGTGATCCGTTCCTGTCCCGTCGGTTCCTTGTATTGTATTCACCATGCTGTGATTGCGTTTCGCCTGTCCTGTCGTGTTTTTGCTGTGATTGTGTATCGCCCTGTCCTGTCGTGTTTTTTTGCCTTCATCAGATGCTGCGTGTGAGCAGGTGTCTCTGTCGACTACGGCCTGCGCCTACCCGAAGCGACCTGCAGTCTGTGGCCGCTTCTCCAGTTATTTCCCCTCTACAAGTCTAGAGGGTTTCTGTTATTCCCTGTTTGGACTTAAATAAA
This sequence comes from Oncorhynchus gorbuscha, assembly GCF_021184085.1. Classification (NCBI taxonomy): domain Eukaryota; kingdom Metazoa; phylum Chordata; class Actinopteri; order Salmoniformes; family Salmonidae; genus Oncorhynchus; species Oncorhynchus gorbuscha. The sequence continues at coordinate 68,567,316 of NC_060180.1, forward strand.
CTCTGTTTCTGTTAAGTCGCTTTTGGGTCCTCTTTCACCTGCATGACAGAAATTCCTTTGAGTGATTTTTCATAATCGGAAATGTAATCCTGTCTTTTATAGCACTCGCTGTTTGTGCAAAAACCGGAGTCCCTGGATACAAGAGCAAAGTACCACAGTTTGACGTCAGGCATAGGGAGCAACTACACGCAACCTCGACAAGTGAGTGTGTCTCGTAAAACGTTTTGGGAAAGCTAGTCCCTGTGAAGCTGTGGACAGGTTCTATATGAATATTTCAGTCTGATAAGGGTAGATGCTTTACGTTCACACACGCACTATACACACATACACATTCATTTTGTGTTGTAGATATGTGGTAGTAGAGTAGGGGCCTGTTTTTAAAATATTTTTTCAATTGTATAACTGCCTTAATTTTGCTGGACTCCAGGAAGAGTTGCTGCTGCCTTGGCAGAAACTAATGGGAATCCATCATAAATACAAATACAAGGGGATTTAATTCAAATTATATTTGAAAGAAAAAAGCTTATCTAGACATTTTCATGTTATGTCATATTATGTTATAGCGTTTAAAGGGGAAAGTTATCTAGGCCGTTCTTCCATGAATTTGCTGTTTTGTGTTTTTCAGATGGACGTTGATGACGACGTGTCAGAGGTATGTGAAACTGCTGGAAATGGAAAAAGCTACTCATAAGAGATTAAAAAAGGAGGATGATGATAAACAAGCTTACAAAAAGTACCTCCACCAGACAGAGTCGTCTTTTGTCCGGCTATTCTCCTCGACTGACCTAGTTTAAAACCACTTGACTTTTAGTCTATAAGATAGAATCTACATGGATGAAACGGTTGTACTCACAATGTGAATGGAAGGAAACCGTGTGCTCTGTATAAATTGACCATCGCCATGAGGCACTACACTCTCATTGTCTTACGTCAGATGGCGTCACTACTACGCAACGCTTGTCCCCTCAACCAATCCGTGCAGGTGGAATCGTTGCGCTATCTGACGTAAGACAATGGAGGAACCCTCTAACAAAGATCACATGGGTCTCTTTCAGGTTCCAAATAACACCTATACTGAAACACTATTAAAATGGAATTCAATGGGGACATTTGTTATCGTCACTTTGAAAGGGACTAGGCTGTAAATTCCTGCTGCTAACTCATTGATTTAAATGTGGTGGCTCTATACTTTGAAGACGTTTTGTGAATTATAAAGCGCACATGGTAATAACTTGACCAAAATGAGATAAATGATGTGAAAGCATTCATTTTCTGTGAGCGATATGTTCCCAGGTGCTGCCTTATGGTAAGATGAAGAGCTACTTGTGAGTTGTTGAACTTTTATTAAAATGTACGTTTAAAATGAATGATTTTTGCCCATCTCGTTTCATTTGTTAGAACTAAAATGTTGGTGTTGTCTGTATTGCTAAGTGTGTGAGTTGGAATAGCCTAGCTTTCTGGTGTAACTAAGACACCAGCCATGTCTCTTTACCTGATAGCTTCATCATGATACACACAGGCTGCTACGGTGTGGCCTTATAGAACATTAATTATTTTATTATTTATTATTTCATTTTGGGGGGACTTTTTACCCCTTTCGTGATATCCAATTGGTAGTTACAGTCTTGTCCCATCGCTGCAACTCCCATGCGGACTCGGGAGAGGCGAAGGTCAAGAGCTGTACGTCCTCCAAAACATGACCCCTACAAGCCGCACTGCTTCTTGACGCACTGCTCGCTTAACCCAGAAGCCAGCAGCACCAATGTGTCGGAGGAAACACCTTACAGCTGGAGACCGAAGTCAGTGTTCATGCGCCCGGCCGCCACAAGAAGTCGCTAGAGCGAGATGGGACACGGACAACCCTGCCCGGCCAAACCCTCCCCTAACCCGGACGACACTGGGCCAATTGGGCGCCGCTTCATGGGTATCCTGGTCGTGGCCGGCTGCGACACAGCCCGGGATTGAACCCGGATCTGTAGTGGTGCTGTGCCATTTGAGGTGTGGTTTCCTTTTGCCAACACCAATTACCTCAAGCCAGTTTTAATTTGCGTTTCTTTTTGTCGTATTACTTCAATCATAAAAGATGAAGAATAGTTGTGGTGATGGATGGTGTCTCACTTTCAACGAATGAACAGTGAAGTTGATCTATGAGTAATGTCCCTCCCTCTACTAAAACAGGTGTGCACCATATACAGTAGGTCTACAGAGAAACACATGAACTATAATGACGATTACAACATGACACAGATACTTCCAATACGTTCATTGTCACTGATATTGTGCACAGCTCTAATTGAATTGAAACCACTGTTGGGTGTTACAGGTGTGTGTATATGGCTTGATGGTTTAGTTCCCAAACTTCCCATGCTGATGCTTCCCATGCTGATGCTTCCCATGCTGATGCTTCCCATGCTGATAGGCTACAACAGAAGAGACTTGTCCGATTGACCACTGTAAGACACTACCAGCTGTTTTACTACATGACCCCTGCCTGCCCTCCCCACACACTTTTATTTTATGCTTTTTATAAACAGACAAATCCTCCTTAATCTTCAGATGTGCACTAGCCCACACACAGAGCAGCTGTATATTGGAATGTGGAAATGCTTCACTTGGAAGGTCCCCTTTCTCTTTCTTTCTATCTCTCTTCATCTTCTTACTTCTTTCTTACTCTCTCTCTCTCACACACCCTCTTCCTCTCTCAAAACTGAGTGAAAAGCATTAACTGCATAAAAAGCATGTTTTATTTTGTTCTAAAGATAACGCAATAAAAATATGTATTGGTAACCTATCTACATGTACAAATTACCTCATCTAACCTGCACTCCCACACACAGATTCGTACCCCCTGTATATAGCCTCGTTATTGTTATTTTATTGTGTTAATTTTTTATTATTATTTTAAACTTTCGTTTATTTGGTGAATATTTTCTTAAACTCTTCTTGAACTGCACTGTTGGTTAAAAGGGCTTGTAAAGTAAGCATTTCACGGTAAGGTCTACCTACACTTGTTGTATTCAGCGCATGTGACTAATAACGTTTGAATTGATTTCTTAACCAGTCAACAGTGTAAAGTCATTTTGTTTTGTCAATTAACATACATTTTAATAGCAATAGTTTTTCATGGCTAATGGCATTAATGAATAATCAAACAGTTGTCACCTTACACGATATCATTTGCATTTGTTTAAAAGCAGCACCGAGTTTGGGAAATCCTGGGCTTGACGACTCCATGCCCCGTATCGCGCTACTGAATATAACGGATATTCCTCGCGCCGGAAGAGAAGAGGTACATTTCCCAGCCATCTTGTGGCAGTATTTAGCGAATTGTTCGCGCCAAGCCTCGTAGAATCGGAGGTGAATTCCGCTGAAGGGGCGCGATCATGCCCGGGCATCTACAAGAAAGCTTCGGCTGCGTCGTAACCAATCGGTTCGACCAGCTATTGGACGATGAATCAGACCCTTTCGAGGTGTTAAAGGCGGCGGAGAATAAGAAGAAAGAGGCGGCTGCAGCTGGTATCATCAAGTCTGCAGCCCAAGCCGCCAAGCAGCCCAAGAAGGAGTCACAGAAGGACAGGAAGAATCCGCTCCTTGACAAGAAAGATGAAACACAGGCTGCAGTACCTCTGAAGAAAGAAGGTAAGGTGCACGCTGATAGATTGGTGGTCAAAACCTGCAAAAACCTAGCCAGTTTGCTAACAACAACATGGTCAGAGTCAACATGGGTTATGTCCTGTTGCGATCAATGTAGAGGGCAACAGAAGAACCCATTGCAAACATGCACATATCCAATGCATTATTAGACAGTTTAATCATGCAATGGACATGCATTGGATAGCATCCCACCTGTGCACTCTGGCCCGCCTCTCGCTGAAGTCCATTCCACCTGCAGGATGTGGACGTTGTAAATGATGGCGCTGTGGTTGCTGCGCAGAGTAATGCTTTTGTTGTGAAACAGCTCGAGCTTAGTGCACATATTCATAATATAGCTAGCCCAGTTAGCTTTGTATTCGGCTAAGAAAGAAGAGAGCTATCTGGCTCTTCTAGGGATTCTCGGGACAAGCTGGCTTGCTGCGTAGTTAGCTAGCTATTCTTCAAAACAACACTGATGCTACTGAACCGTTAGAAATATCGAGTTGAATGAGGCCCGTGCGTGATGCTGCAACTACATCATTAGTTCGCGCGACCTGTCCGGTGCAGGTGGATAACACGGTACAAGCTGGCTATCAAGTTATTGCATAGTACTGTTTTCATGTAGGTATCTTATTCACTGAAGTGTTGTGACAGTGTAACTAGCGTGTTGGCGTTTGTTTTCATCTGCGCATACGCTTTTTCTAAACAGATAATGTTACTGTACTTCACTTTATAGCTAACAAGCTACTATTTCCCTGACGTGCATGCGCAATGTTTTTTTTGTAAACGAGTGCATCTGGCCAGATGTCCACCACAACCCAAGTAACATTAGTTAGCTAAGGACCATCGAACTAATATTCGTTATAGATCTGTCATTGCATTGAAATCAAGTCTTAAAAACAACATATATGTTCTATGTGCTTTATTGCTATGCTTTTTCTATGCTTCCTTTTACATTTGGTTTTGCACACTAGCTTCAAACAGCTAGATACAATATTTTTGGTTATGGAAAATATATTTCTCAATGGTTTAGATGCCACAATGTGTCTCTAAAACATACTGTTATGCAGGTGAATGAGGACCCAAAAGCGACTTGGCGAAAACAGAGTCTTTAATCCAGTTTAAGGAAATAGCAATACTCCTAGACAAATCGGAGCGGTAAATAAAGCATAAAAAACAATTTCACTCGTAATCACGAGAACTGACTGGAGACTCGATAATAAACTGCAGGTTGCCTCGGGAAGGCACTTGACCGTAGCAGACTCAGACACCTGCTCACCACGCAGCATCTGAGGGAAACACGACACGACAGGGCGATACAAAGACACAGCACGGTGAACAATATACAAGGATCCGACAGGACAGAAACGGAAAACAAGGGGAGAAATAGGGACTCTAATCAGGGGAAAAGATAGGGAACAGGTGTGGGAAGACTAAATGATTGATTAGGGGAATAGGAACAGCTGGGAGCAGGAACGGAACGATAGAGAGAAGAGAGAGAGAGAGGGAGAGAGAAAAAGGGGAACGAACCTAAAAAGACCAGGGGGAAAACGAACAGAAGGAAAAGCAAAATGACAAGACAATATAAGACAAAACATGACAGTACCCCCCCACTCACCGAGCGCCTCCTGGCGCACTCGAGGAGGAATCCTGGCGGCAACGGAGGAAATCATCAATCAGTGAACGGTCCAGCACGTCCCGAGACGGAACCCAACTCCTCTCCTCAGGACCGTAACCCTCCCAATCCACTAAGTATTGGTGACCCCGTCCCCGAGAACGCATGTCCATGATCCTACGTATCTTGTAAATAGGTGCGCTCTCGACAAGGACGGGAGGGGGGGAGGGAAGACGAACGGGGGTGCGAAGAAAGGGCTTGACACAGGAGACATGGAAGACAGGATGGACGCGACGAAGATGTCGCGGAAGAAGCAGTCGCACAGCGACAGGATTGACGACCTGGGAGACACGGAACGGACCAATGAACCGGGAGTCAACTTACGAGAAGCTGTCGTAAGAGGAAGGTTGCGAGTGGAAAGCCACACTCTCTGGCCGCAACAATACCTTGGACTCTTAATCCTACGTTTATTGGCGGCTCTCACAGTCTGTGCCCTGTAACGGCAAAGTGCAGACCTCACCCTCCTCCAGGTGCGCTCACAACGTTGGACAAACGCTTGAGCGGAGGGAACGCTGGACTCGGCAAGCTGGGATGAGAACAGAGGAGGCTGGTAACCCAGACTACTCTGAAATGGAGATAACCCGGTAGCAGACGAAGGAAGTGAGTTGTGAGCGTATTCTGCCCAGGGGAGCTGTTCTGCCCAAGACGCAGGGTTTCTGAAAGAAAGGCTGCGTAGTATGCGACCAATCGTCTGATTGGCCCTCTCTGCTTGACCGTTAGACTGGGGATGAAACCCGGAAGAGAGACTGACGGACGCACCAATCAAACGACAGAACTCCCTCCAAAACTGTGACGTGAATTGCGGACCTCTGTCTGAAACGGCGTCTAACGGGAGGCCATGAATTCTGAACACATTCTCGATGATGATTTGTGCCGTCTCCTTAGCGGAAGGAAGTTTAGCGAGAGGAATGAAATGTGCCGCCTTAGAGAACCTATCGACAACCGTAAGAATCACAGTCTTCCCCGCAGACAAAGGCAGACCGGTAATGAAGTCTAGGGCGATGTGAGACCATGGTCGAGAAGGAATGGGAGCGGTCTGAGACGACCGGCAGGAGGAGAGTTACCTGACTTAGTCTGCGCGCAGTCCGAACAAGCAGCCACGAAACGGCGCGTGTCACGCTCCTGAGTCGGCCACCAAAAGCGCTGGCGAATAGAAGCAAGAGTGCCTCGAACACCGGGATGACCAGCTAACTTGGCAGAGTGAGCCCACTGAAGAACAGCCAGACGAGTGGAAACAGGAACGAAAATAAGGTTACTAGGACAAGCGCGCGCGATGCAGTGTGCGTGAGTGCTTGCTTAACCTGTCTTTCAATTCCCCAGACTGTCAACCCGACAACACGCCCATAAGGAAGAATCCCCTCGGGATCAGTAGAAGCCACAGAAGAACTAAAAGACGGGATAAGGCATCAGGCTTGGTGTTCTTGCTACCCGGACGGTAAGAAATCACAAACTCGAAACGAGCGAAAAATAACGCCCAACGAGCTTGACGAGCATTAAGTCGTTTGGCAGAACGGATGTACTCAAGGTTCTTATGGTCTGTCCAAACGACAAAAGGAACGGTCGCCCCTCCAACCACTGTCGCCATTCGCCTAGGGCTAAGCGGATGGCGAGCAGTTCGCGGTTACCCACATCATAGTTGCGTTCAGATGGCGACAGGCGATGAGAAAAATAAGCGCAAGGATGAACCTTATCGTCAGACTGGAAGCGCTGGGATAGAATGGCTCCCACGCCTACCTCTGAAGCGTCAACCTCGACAATGAATTGTCTAGTGACGTCAGGAGTAACGAGGATAGGAGCGGACGTAAAACGTTCTTTTAGAAGATCAAAAGCTCCCTGGGCGGAACCGGACCACTTAAAACACGTCTTGACAGAAGTAAGAGCTGTGAGAGGGGCAGCAACTTGACCGAAATTACGAATGAAACGCCGATAGAAATTAGCGAAACCTAGAAAGCGCTGCAACTCGACACGTGACCTTGGAACGGGCCACTCACTGACAGCTTGGACCTTAGCGGAATCCATCTGAATGCCTTCAGCGGAAATAACGGAACCGAGAAAAGTAACGGAGGAGACATGAAAGAGCACTTCTCAGCCTTCACGTAGAGACAATTCTCTAAAAGGCGCTGGAGAACACGTCGAACGTGCTGAACATGAATCTCGAGTGACGGTGAAAAAATCAGGATATCGTCAAGGTAGACAAAAACAAAGATGTTCAGCATGTCTCTCAGAACATCATTAACTAATGCCTGAAAAACAGCTGGCGCATTGGCGAGACCAAACGGCAGAACCCGGTACTCAAAATGCCCTAACGGAGTGTTAAACGCCGTTTTCCACTCGTCCCCCTCTCTGATGCGCACGAGATGGTAAGCGTTACGAAGGTCCAACTTAGTAAAGCACCTGGCTCCCTGCAGAATCTCGAAGGCTGATGACATAAGGGGAAGCGGATAACGATTCTTAACCGTTATGTCATTCAGCCCTCGATAATCCACGCAGGGGCGCAGAGTACCGTCCTTTTTCTTAACAAAAAAAACCCCCGCCCCGGCCGGAGAGGAAGAAGGCACTATGGTACCGGCGTCAAGAGACACAGACAAATAATCCTCGAGAGCCTTACGTTCGGGTACTCCTGTCACTCCCATGTAATTAGGCTAACTTTGTCAGCATCCAAAGCAAACTGCTGACACTTTTTTGTTGTTTCAATAAATGTTTTCAGCAGCCTCACTTATCGTTATTAACAAACTTGGCTGTCAACAACAACAAAATATTTGCATGATACTTCTTCTGTCACTCTAATTTGTTCCTCGACCTGCTAAGACAGACAGTAAAATTAGTAAAGCTGTCGCTTGCATCACTGTTTGTTTACCTCTAGCTTTTTCCCCCGTTAGCTGACGTTAGCTACAGGGTTGCAAACTAGTCACCTTTAGGTGAAATTCGCCGTTTTGAATCCAAAATAGGTGACCTACGTGATTCGTGTAGATCCGATGAGAAAAGTTTGGCCGAGGGGGATGGGGCTTTGAATGACTACTGGCTGTATGCAAACGAGTGATGTGCCTTTGGAGCAATACTGACTGTATGTAAACGAGTGATGTGCCTTTGGAGCAATACTGGCTGTATGCAAACGAGTGATGTGCCTTTGGAGCAATACTGGCTGTATGCAAACGAGTGATGTGCCTTTGGAGCAATACTGGCTGTATCCAGGGTTCAGCCAAACGTTCACAGAACAATAGAATGCAGCACGCGACTGAAGAGAGAAGAGACAACCAATGTGCTAGTTACAGTATAAACGCGTGCTGAAAGAGCTGGGAGTGGAATGGCAGTTTACCAGCTACAGCAGCGCCTCCCCTGATCGATAACGAAGAGGTACTGTTGGTGAGAAGCCTGACCAGGAGACGGGAGTGAGAAGGTGATGAACCGTACTTAATAATGAGATGTAACCGAAAAACAACTGTCATTTGGAAAGTTTGAGGTGAGGGAGAAAGTGTGGTGGAACAAGTATTAGTAGCATTTTAAAGTATATTGCTACAGTAGCTGGATCGGGGGGATTTCGGCAGGCAAGAAAATGGTCTTGTCGAAATCCTCCCCCTTCTAATTTCCTTAATTTTGTAACTAGGAGTCCAATACCTTCGGTGGCACACATCAGAGTCAAATACTTTCTATAGAACAAACTTCACGTCAGGTTAGGCAACCGAAATGAATAATGAATGTATTTGTGTTATATAAAACATAGAGGAGGGAGTCAAATGTAGGCAAGCAATAAACATTTCACAACTACTAGTCGATTTAAAGACATGGGAGAGAGGACGAATTTTGGCAAAGAGATTTATTTATGGACTAATACACAAACAGCCAAACCGAAAACTGCAGACATTACTAGTGCCTCCCCAACGATCAATCCGCCATTAAAATTGAAATGAAACGCAGCCTAACATGATCACAGACAGCTCCTTGAAGGACACAAATAAACAATGCTTTCTGCTACTAAGATCAATGAAATGTAGGCTGAACTGACAACGGCATGAAGAGCAGAAATCTCAACGAGCAAGCAAGTCGCAGCAATGAAGAGTTGAGTGTGTATGCGTTCACGCAAAGGGGTGGGGGAGGTTCTGGCAGGGGGAGATTTTCGGCACAACACCGTTCCTCAAGTTATAACACATTAGTTGCTTACTGGACCCTGGCAATCTGTGACATGTTTACAAGTTAGCAAACTAACTAGAGTACTAATGCTTTCCCTCTACAGTATGTGGTTCATTTTCTGAATTAGAGAATTAGGTGAAAATGAGGCATTGCTTGTTAAACAAGTGGATTCAGAGATTTACATTTACATTTAAGTCATTTAGCAGACGCTCTTATCCAGAGCGACTTACAAATTGGATCAAGTGTAGCTGGAGCTGGGCCTGGCTTAAGCTGGATGCTACTATAGAGGTGAAAGGAACACCACACATTTCCCCTCTTTGTCCTCTTTTTCAATACAGTGGATAGAAAGGGGTATGCCAGGTGTACTCTGCCTGAAAGAGATCAATTATGCCAACAAAGGGCATCATACTCTGCCTGAAAGAGATCAATTATGCCAACAAAGGGCATCATACTCTGCCTGAAAGAGATCAATTATGCCAACAAAGGGCATCATACTCTGCTGGCAGCATTGTAGAATAGATGTCCACAGGCAGAAAGTGTACAATGTAATCATGTGCAGTGTAGCCCAAAGATATTTATTTTGTTGTGTTGAACTTGACAGTAACACGTGAGTGGGGGGGGGTTATTAAATTATTTACTCAGTGAACGTTATTTTTGCACAGATGTAGCCTTGTGCACTTGATCGATGTCTACTTTAGTGGCCACTATAATAGAGCAAAAAAATAGAATGCCTGTTTGTTTCATTATATTTCTACTTTAATATGTTTTTTTCCAAGTGCAATATTTACAGTTGAAGTCGGACGTTTACATACACCTTAGCCAAATACATTTAAACTCAGTTTTTCACAATTCCTGACATTTAATCCTGGTAAAAAATTCCCCGTTTTAGGTTAGTTAGTCACCACTTCATTTTAAGAATGTGAAATGTCAGAAAAATAGTAGAGAGAATTACTTATTTCAGCTTCTATTTCTTTCATCACATTCCCAGTGGGTCAGAAGTTTACACCACTCAATTAGTATCTGGTAGCATTGCTTTTGAATTGTTTTCAAACTTCTTATGGCTTAACGGGATCCATATGACAACAGCCAGTGAAAGTGCAGGGTGCCAAATTCAAACAATAGAAATCTCATAATTAAAATTCCTCAAATATACAAGTATTTTATACCATTTTAAAGGTAATCTTGTTGTTAATCCCACCACAGTGTCCAATTTCAAAAAGGCTTTACTGCGAAAGCACACCAAACGATTATGTTAGGTCACTGCCAAGTCACGTAAAAACCGAAATTTTTCCAGCCAAAGAGAGGAGTCACAAAAAGCAGAAATAGAGATAAAATCAAGTCCATATTATGGCAATAATAGCTCAAATAAGCAAAGAGAAACGACAGTCCATCATTACTTTCAAGAACTTTGAAAGTTTCTTCATGTGCAGTCGGAAAACCATCAAGTGTTATGATGAAACTGGCTCTCATGAGGACCGCCACAGAAACGGAAGACCCTGAGCAGCCCAACAAGTGCTCAGCATATGTGGGAACTCCTTCAAGACTGTTGGAAAAGCATTCCTCATGAAGCGGGTTGAGAGAATGCCGGTTGCTACATGATTCTATGTGCTTTTTATTAGTTTTGGTGTCTTCACTATTATTCTACAATGTAGAAAATAATAAAACATTTTAAAAAACATGAAAGGGTAGCTGTATCCAATCTTTTGACAGGTACTGTATATCTTCAGAAATAAGACATATCCTGCTTCTGTTGCCAGTTTGAATGTTTGTTTAACAGCCTCCTGATTCTGTGAGCACCAAGCCTCACGCAACCACATGTTGGATAAAGCAATGTCACAAATTCTGCTTTTTAAAGTCATTAATCTTAATAAAGGGTTTTTCCATATTGTTTTCATTAGAACATATGGCACTCATAGGACTTCATGTTACACAATAAATGTGTGTTTTGTTCGATAAAGTTAATCTTTATGTCCAAAAACCTCATTTGAAATTGGTGTTTTATGTTCAGAAATGCATTGTCTCAAACAAACATCTGGTGAAAGTGCAGAGCCACATCAAATAACAGAAACACTCATCATAAACATGGATAGAAGAAACAAGTGTTAAACATACAAATATAGATAAACTTCTCCTTAATGCAACCGCTGTGTCAGATTTCAAAAAGGCTTTACAGCGAAAGCACACTTTGCGATTATGTTAGGTCAGCTCCTAGCCACAGAAACCCATACAGCCCTTTTCCAACCAAGGAGAGTGTCACAAAAGTCAGAAATAGCATTAAAATGAATCACTTACCTTTGATGATCTTCATCTGGTGGCACTCCCTGGTCTCCATGTTAGACAACAAATGTTTGTTTTGTTCGATAAAGTTCATCTTTATGTCCAAATACCTCCATTTTGTTGGTGCGTTTTGTTCAGAAATCCAAAGGCACAATGCGCACTCTCAAAACCAAGACGAAAAGTTTTAAAAAGTACAATAAAAGATAGTAGAAACATGTCAAACAATGTTTAAAATCAATCCTCAGGTTGTTTTTGTCATAAATAATCAATAATATTTCAACCGGACAAAAGCTTCGTCAATGGAAAAGGTAAACAAGAAATGTGCGCTCCTGATCACATGCTTGGTTCATTGATGTAAATTTCCACTGTCCTCTCATCTCCCTAATTTTTCAGAGTAAAAGCCTGAAACAATGCCTAAAGACTGGCCACATGTAGAGGAAGCCACAGAGCTCGTGAACTGGGTCCTAAGTCTTTGTATGGTGGATAGGCTTTCAATGGAAAAACAGCCTTTCAAAATAATAGTACTTCCTGGTTGGATTTTCCTCAGGTTTTTGCCTGCCATATCAGTTATGTTATACTCACAGACATTATTTTAACAGTTTTAGAAACTTTAGAGTGTTTTGTATCCAAATTATATGCATATCCTAGCTTATGGGCCTGAGTAGCAGGCAGTTTAATTTGGGCACGCTTTTCATCCAAAATTCCGAATGCTGCCTAGTGAAGTCGGCGCATGTGACAAATAAAATAATTTGATCAAAAAGTATTATTGAAAGAGTGGTGCTGATGTGGATTTTGGCTGCACCACCCTCCTAATTAGTCTCTGTGGTCATATCAGTGTCCACCTCTAAAGCCTCCATGTGTTGTTTTGGTGGCAGGTATCAGGCGGGTGGACCGAAGGCCGGACCAGCAGGGCCAACCTGGCTCCCAGCACAAGGCCGGGCAGGGCGAGGGGCGGCCCGCCGGCGAGAGGAGGCCAGACAACAGGAGACCCCCACGTGAGCGCCGCTTCGATAAACCCATCGAGGACAAGCCCGACGTCGGAGAGAGAGGAGAGTTCTCTGCAGACAAGTGAGTAGTTGCTGTACTAAATGACAATGCTTAGAGCAAATGTTTTGTTCATTATTATTATCGTTGATGAAATATGCATGTCTTGGAATCGTGGGATAGACAGATGTCTGGGACACACTGTATGCTTCAGTTTGTTATTTTTAAGTGTCAGATGACACCTCTCCCTTTCACTTGGCTTTGACTGTAGTTTGTGCTCACTACTAGCTAAAGCAATGCAAAAAAACTGTCAAAATTCAAATCACACCTATTATCCTCACAACCTATGACCTACAGTGCTTTTAGAAAGTATTCATACAGCGTGACTTATTCCGCATTTTGTTGTTACAGCCAGTATTCAAAATTGATCACATTTGTGAAAATATGTTTTTAGAAATTATAGTACATTTATTGTAAATGAAATAGAAGCACTTTTGGCGGCGATTACAGCTTTGAGTCGTCTTGGGGTATGTCTGTATCAGCTTTGTGTAACGGTTCTCTTGGTGTGAAGGAGAGTCGGACCAAAATGCAGCGTGTAGATTGCGATCCATGTTTTAAAAAACAAACGTAACACGAATCTAAATACAAACACTACAAAACAAACAATAAACGTAACGAAAACCGAAACAGCCTATACATTTGTACACTAACACATAGACAGGAACAAGGACACTAAGGACAATCACCCACGACAAACTCAAAGAATATGGCTGCCTAAATATGGTTCCCAATCAGAGACAACGATAAACACCTGCCTCTGATTGAGAACCACTCCAGACAGCCATAGACTTTGCTAGATCACCCCACTAGCTACAATCCCAATATATACACACCACATACAAAAACCCAGGCCACACCCTGGCCTGACCCAATACATGAAGATAAACACAAAATACTTCGACCAGGGCGTGACACTTTGAGTCGTCTTGGGGTATGTCTGTATCAGCTTTGAGTCGTCTGGGGTGTGCCTGTATCAGCTTGAGTCGTCTGGGGTATGTCTGTATCAGCTTTGAGTCGTCTGGGGTGTGCCTGTATCAGCTTGAGTCGTCTGGGGTATGTCTGTATCAGCTTTGAGTCGTCTGGGGTATGTCTGTATCAGCTTTGAATCGTCTGGGGTATGTCTGTATCAGCTTTGAGTCGTCTGGGGTATGTCTGTATCAGCTTTGAATCGTCTGGGGTATGTCTGTATCAGCTTTGAGTCGTCTGGGGTATGTCTGTATCAGCTTTGAGTCGTCTGGGGTATGTCTGTATCAGCTTTGAGTCGTCTGGGGTATGTCTGTATCAGCTTTGCACATCTGGATTTGGGGATTTTCTCCCGTTCTTCCTTGGAGATTTTCTCAAGCTCTGTTAAATTAGATTGGGAGCGGTGGTGAACAACAATCTTCAAGTTTTCCACAGATTTTCAATGGGATTCAAGTCTGGGCCACTCAAGGACTTTCACATGCTTGTTCTGAAGCCATTCCAGTGTTGCTTTGGTTGTATGCTTGTCCTGTTGGAATGTAAATCTTCACCCCAGTTTAAGTTTTCTCAAATCCAATTTTATTTGTCACATACACATGTTTAGCAGATGTTAATGCGAGTGTAGCGAAATGCTTGTGCTTCTAGTTCCGACCATGCAGTAATATCTAACAAGTAATCTTAACAATTTCACAACAACTACCTTATACACACAAGTGTAAAGGAATGAATAAGAATATGTATATATGGATGAGCGATGGCCAAACAGCATAGGCAAGATGCAGTAGATGTTATAGAGTACAGTATATACTCGGCTGGTTGTTGTCCTTGATGATCTTTTTGGCCTTCCTGTGACATCGGGTGGTGTAGGTCTCCTGGAGGGCAGGTAGTTTGCACCCGGTGATGTCTTGTGCAGACCTCACTACCCTCTGGAGAGCCTTATGGTTGTGGGCGGAGCAGTTGCCATACCAGGCGGTGATACAGCCCGACAGGATGCTCTCGATTAGAGGTCGACCGATTATGAATTTTCCGATACCGATTATTGGAGGACCAAAAACCCTGATACCGATTAATCGGCAGATTTTTAAAAAACACTTTTATTTGTAATAATGACAATTACAACAATACTCAATGAACACTTATTTTAACTTAATATAATACATCAATAAAATCAATTTAGCCTCAAATAAATAATGAAACATGTTCAATTTGGTTTAAATAATGCAAAAACAAAGTGTTGGAGAAAAAAGTAAAAGTGCAATATGTGCCATGTAAGAAAGCTAACATTTAAGTTCCTTGCTCAGAACATGAGAACATATGAAAGATGGTGGTTCCTTTTAATAACATGAGTCTTCAATATTCCCAGGTAAGAAGTTATTATAGGACTATTTCACTCTATAACATTTGTATTTCATTAACCTTTGACTATTGGATGTTCTTATAGGCACTTTAGTATTGCCAGTGTAACATCATAGCTTCTGTCCCTCTCCTCGCTCCTCCCTGGGCTTGAACCAGGAACACATCAACAACAGCCACTCTCGAAGCAGCGTTACCCATGCAGAGCAAGGGGAACAACCACTCCAAGTCTCAGAGCGAGTGACGTTTGAAACGCAATTAGCGCGCACCCCGCTAACTAGCTAGCCATTTCACTTCGGTTACACCAGCCTCATCTCGGGAATTGATAGGCTTGAAGTCATAAACAGCGCAATGCTTGACGCACAACGAAGAGCTGCTGGCAAAACGCACTAAAGTGCTGTTTGAATGAATGCTTACGAGCCTGCTGGTGCCTACCATCGCTCAGTCAGACTGCTCTATCAAATCATAGACTTAATTATAACATAAAAACACACAGAAATACAAGCCATAGGTCATTAATATGGTCGAATCCAGAAACTATAATCTCGAAAACAATACGGAACGGTTCCGTATTTTATCTAACGGGTGGCATCCATAAGTCTAAATATTCCTGTTACATTGCACAACCTTCAATGTTATGTCATAATTACGTACAATTCTGGCAAATGAATTTGCAATGAGCCAGGCGGCCCAAACTGTTGCTTATACCCTGACTCTGCGTGCAATGAACGCAAGAGAAGTGACACAATTTGCTGGCTAACCTGGATTTCTTTCAGCTAAATATGCAGGTTTAAAAATATATACTTGTGTATTGATTTTAAGAAAGGCATTGATGTTTATGGTTAGGTACACCTTGGAGCAACGATGGTCCTTTTTCGCGAAGGCGCACCACATCGATTATATGCAATGCAGGAAACACTAGATAAACTAGTAATGTCATCAACCATGTGTAGTTATAACTAGTGATTATGATTCATTGATTGATTGTTTTTTATAAGAGAAGTTTAATTCTAGCTAGCAACTTACCGTGGCTTCTTACTGCATTCGCGTAACAGGCAGTCTCCTCGTGAGGCAGGTGGTTAGAGCGTTGGACTAGTTAACCGTAAGGTTGCAAGATTGAATCCCCGTGCTGACAAGGTACAAATCTGTCGTTCTGCCACTGAACAAGGCAGTTAACCCACTGTTCCTAGGCCTTCATTGAAAATAAGAATGTCTTAACTGACTTGCCTGGTTAAATAATAAATAAAGGTGTAAAAAAAAGAAAAACGGTGTCCAAAAAGACCGATTTCTGATTGTTGTGAAAACTTGAAATCGCCACTAATTAATCGTCCATTCCGTTTAATCGGTCGACCTCTAACGGAGACCACAGTTCTCTATACTATCGATACTATATAAATTGTTTTATATCCCAGATATATGCCTCATTACAATTCTATCTCAGAGATCTAGGGACAGTTCCTTGTATTTCATGGTATCGTTTCTGCTCTGACATACACTGTCAACTGTGGGACCTTATATAGACAGGTGTATTTCTTTCTATCTAAGTCATGTCCAAACAATTGAATTGGCCACAGGTGGACTCCCAAGTTGTAGTGGCATCTCAAGGATGATCTAAAGAAATTGGATGCCCCTAAGCTCAAGTTGGAGTGTAATAGCAAAGGGGTGTGAGTACTTGTTACATGTTTTTAGTAATTGTAGCAAGTTTATTGAAAATGAAATACAGAAATATCTAATTTACATACAATATGTAAATTAGATATTTCTGTATTTCATTTTCAATAAATGTTCTAAAAACATGTTTTCAACTTTTTCATAATGGGGTATTGTGTGTAGATGGGTGAGATTTTTTAAAATTGGATTTAATCCATTTTGAAATCTGGCTGTTAGACAACAAAATGTGGAATGAGTCAAGGGGTATTTGACTACTTTCTGAAGGCTCTGTATATATCTTTGCATGTTTTTAAAACGTTCAATATTGTCATTTTCATAGTTCTGAGCTGCTCATTCTGTATCTGTGCTGCTTGATGCTGAGCCTGTGTGTGTGTGTGTGACTCCTTAGACCTTTCGTAGACCGGCCCCCCAGAGGGCGTGGCGGCGGCCGAGGTGGGCGTGGTGGACGGGGCCGGGGCATGGGCCGGGGTGACGGCTTCGACTCCCGTGGCAAACGGGACTTCGACAGACACAGTGGCGGGGTGACAAACCGTGAGTAATTTCTGCCCCGAGTCTTAAAAGACTAGTTTATTGATGGTCTTTTGGAATGATTAAATCTTCAGATGCTCTGTGATTAGTGGTAGGATTGGTGGAGCTTTTGGTTTCCATTTGTTTTCCTCAACAGTCAGAAATCAGAGGAGAAGCGTGGTGGGAGTGGCTCTCACAACTGGGGGAACCCCAAGGACGAAACAAGGTTGGTGGTTCAAACAATCATTACCTACTCAAATGAGATGACCATTATGTGTAGGCAAGGACACAGGTCCTTTGTTGATATTGACTGGTTTGTTCCTTCACTGTGTTGAATTTCTGTTCCCAGTGGTGATGCTGAACAGACTGCTGCCCCCGAGGGAACCCCTGAGGGAGTGGAACACCCCCCTGCTGACTCTGAGAACAAGTGAGCACCTTCCTGGACCTGTCCAGTCAACTTCCCTGCACACCTCAGTGCAAAACACCCCAGGACTGCTGCTCTGTAAAACGGGACAACCAACCCCATTCGCTCCATTTCATTTCACCTTTATTTATACATATACAGTTGAAGTCGGCAGTTTACATACAGTTAGGTTGGAGTCTCATGACATCAGTCAGGATGTTAAAGCTTGGTCGCAAATGGATCTTCCAAATGGACAATGACCCCAACCATACTTCCAAAGTTGTGGCAAAATGGTTTAAGCACAACAAAGTCAAGGTATTGGAGTGGCCATCACAAAGCCCTGACCTCAATCCTATAGAAAAATTTGATGGCCAGAACTGAAAAACTGTGTGCGAGCAAGGAGGCCTACAAACCTGACTCAGTTACACCAGCTCTGTCAGGAGGAATCGGCCAAAACTCATCCAAATTATTTTGGGAAGCTTGTGGAAGGCTACCCGAAACGTTTGACCCAAGTTAAACAATTTAAAGGAGTCTAATTTTTGCCAGTAAGAGCTGTTCTTGGAGTTAACATCACTGTATTGGTTCACTATGGTGCTGTATTCATGCTGATTTGTGCTGCTCTCAACGTTCAATTCATCCCGTGGTCCACAATGCAAGCAGCTAGAAGAAATCCAAAACAACAGAAATGTGAAAGCTAACAGACAATGTATGGTAATAGCTTTCAATAACAAATGTGTGTCTCTGTCTCCTCCAGGGAGAACGAGGTGGAGGAACCAAAGGAGGAGGGCCCCAAGGAGATGACCCTGGACGAATGGAAAGCCATGCAGGACAAGGAACGCGCCAAAGTGGAGTTCAACATCCGCAAGCCCAACGAGGGTGCCGACAGCAAGTGGAACAAAGGCTACGTTCTGCACAAGTCCAAGAGCGAAGATGTCAGTGACGAAAAGCTGAAAGACGTAAGTGACAAGCAAACAATATATATATATATTTTTCTTATCTATAGTTCTGCACTGCACTGTTAGGTATATATATAGATGTTCTGCCATTGTATTTGGTTGTGTTTAGGACTGTGATGGTCATGGAATTCTGGATGACTGTAATTGTCCAGCCAAATGACCGCAGTCTCCGTAATAACCATTCTAACAGGAATATTTTTTGTATTATTATTATTATTGCAAAAAAAAATGGACCCACATTTTCTGCTTTCCTCCGCTCCTGACTGCATGGCTGCCATAGAAATAGAATGAATTGAACAGGCGTCCCTATTCAAGCCAATGAAGGCATAATGGGTGACTGGCCGTTACAAGTGTACCTATAGGAGCAAAGCAGGAAGTAAAAACAGGAAGTGTACTCATCAATATGTGCTGTGATTTGTCATTTGTAATTTACATGACAAAAAATATATTCCATAGCATGAGCCACCTCAGTTTCATTTGAGTGAACATTCCATGGAAATGATTGCATTACAATAGCAGGCAGCCATGGCCAGTGTACTCATGAGTTTACCATTCAACTATATGGGGTGAAGGAGTCAATTGAATGACCAGATTGTCTCACGTTCCACAAATATGATCTAACAAAGTGGACATTTGTCCTTCATGATTTATGTAATGAACAGGCCACTGGATATATTTGGAAGTTTTCGCAGCAAAACATGTAGAGGATGTCCCTTTTTTAGGTTTAGAAGAAGTGCCTGCTAAATGCTAACTCCCATTCATTTAAGCTGGTTAGAACAGCTAGCATACGGAAATTAGTGGTGGTAGTTTTAACTGTAATGCAGTTGACTAGTAACGATGACATGAACATGTATTGGGGTTGACATCCATACATTATATATATTTTTTTTACCTCAACATAGAGGCTAATGTTGTTGGGGGGCAATAGGAGACTCTGGATCTTTCTCCCAAGGCATTTCCCCCTACTCGTTTCCATGGCAATTCCATTGTTTTGGTCGAATAGGCTCTATGCATTATTCCGCCTCCAATGTTCTAATTTACTTCCGACCGGATTGATGACTTCCGGAGCGAGTTCTGCTATTGTTTTTATCATTAGCTTACCAGCTATCGTCGATGCATTTCTGACTGAAATAGTTCGCAATGACTACGTTTAAATTACAGCCCAGCGAAGGAGGTGCTATTGAACATTGTTCATATTTCCCCCCAGTCTTTGTCCCAAACATTTGTCATTACAGCGTCAAGATGCCACTGTTTATTTAGGCTTATCATCTGGATACAATCACAAGCAAATGTTTTCTAACATCTTTCAATTCTAGGAACCTCCAACTTACCTTATTCCATCAGCACACGAGTTAGTAGGTTTACGGAACTCTATCCCATCAACCGGACCTGTCTTCACACCCTAATTAACAAGGATTTACTGTTACATAGACTGAATACTTTTCAGGTGCATTTTTTTATGGATATTGACAGACTCACAAGTGTTCTTGGCTTGTGCCAACGCTGTTCTGTGTCTGTGCAGCTGTGAACTGGTGGTGCAGCAGGAATGTTTAGTTGAGAGTAGTGCACTGTCTGGTAAAGAAGGGCCACCAGATGATTGCACAGAGCACTTCCTGCAACACAGGAGCAGTGGCTTTGGACCACCGTCACTGGTACGGAGAGCTTTAACACCATCTGTGAGGATAAGTGTGATGAAAGACTGAAGTGAGAAACAAGAATGATGCGGCCTATAAATAACAATAAACATAGTAGTGTCTAGTCTTCTAACTAGGAGCTCATTTAACTATACAGGAATACATTGTGTCTCAGTAACACAATTACCAAACACTGCATCAACAGATCTTTACCAAATAACCTGTTAAGTGGGCAATTCTAAATTGGGATTGGGACCCATCATTAATATCTATCTACTGATAAGATTAAACGTTGACACTGTCTCCAACACATTTTGACCATGATGACAGTGTCTCACAGGAGATGTTTAACAAGGTCCCTAGTACCTTTCCCAGCTCTCATGCTGTGCGGCTTTTCACTCTTCCTCATGGACCTGTGACATGCAGCCGTCACGGTGATCTCCCCTGTCAATGTATCTTTGTTAGATACTGTGTGGAAGACATGAATAACAATTATTTTTAGTTAGCAAATATAGCTAGCAAGCATAACTTAAAAGCATAACTTAAAATACACACATTCTCAGGTAGATTATGTCAATGTTACATAATTTTAAGAAGTAACTAGCTAGCTACAGTTAATAGTTAAATTAGCTAGCTAATGATTGTAGCTAGCTAACGTCATATCTGTCATTGACTTGGTACTCACCTTCACAGTTGTCTATGTAGCTTCCTATACACATCTTGAAACCCTTTTCATTCTTGCTAGCTGGAGTCTCTGAGGCTGATGTAACAATTTGATGTACATCATTAATATTAATTTGAGGCAAGTCCTGAAGACACCTAGTAAAAAAAACTGTGACATAGTGGTAGTAACGTTATATCGTCGATAACAACTAGACTGACTGGAAGTGTGCCAAACCGATAGGAAGTGTGTTTAGAACGTTCGATCATGGAATGTGTATAAGGGCTATTGACCTCTTTACTGCATCTATTGTCAGGGTTAGAGGCTCCTTATATTCATAGTTTGCTACAACACCTGGCTTGTTCCAGAAGGGCAACAAAGTTTCATCACGTTGTTAACCTGGCTAGGACACAGGTTCCGTTAACGGAACCCCCCTCTATGCTGCCCCCTATCCCTAATAGGTTAAGAGTCCATGTTATCGCAGAAAGTCTTCAATCAGCTGTTCATTCCCGCTCTCCCAAAAAACACAACTAGGGCTGTCACAATGACTGTATAACTGACTCTAATGGATGAAGACTGTCATGAAAATAAAATATCTATATACCTATCTATATAT
The DNA here is from genome assembly GCF_021184085.1 of Oncorhynchus gorbuscha. NCBI lineage: Eukaryota > Metazoa > Chordata > Actinopteri > Salmoniformes > Salmonidae > Oncorhynchus > Oncorhynchus gorbuscha. The sequence goes on from NC_060180.1 coordinate 68,588,834, forward strand.
ATATATATATATATACATATATACATGTACTTCATCCATTACCGTTACTTATACAGTCATTGTGACAGCCCTAGTTGTGTTTTGCATATTTCATTAAGTTTTCAGGTTGTATTTGAGAAAATTCTGTTTTATTTACATTTAGGATGTGACAGAATCAATTAAATAATGAGTTTTTTTTTATTTCAAATCAATCAGATTACAATTTAAGTTACAAAACATTTTCAGATATACAGTACTCTACTCAAGTGATATTGGTGAACTGTGTCATTTCAAGTTTTGGGGAAAAAAGTTTTAAGTCAGAAAGAAGGTTGATGATTGATTCCTGTCAACGGATCAATACTAAACAATCTGTAAGGTATTAAATAACTGGTGGTCTGTATTTACCAACAAAAGGGCTGATATAAACCAGATAGTAATGTTAACCAGCTAACAACCTCCTGAAGAGGCTATGTCATTACAAATGTGACTGAAGTGCTTATCCTTCTTGTTGATCCTTTCTCTTGGTTGTTGCAGAGACCAGCTGTGATTGATGCTCCAGAGATTGAAGTAGACACAACCTCTCTGTTCAAGGTGCCTGTTGTTTCACATATTCACCCCTATACAATTCTGATAAAACAACCCTTTATCTACACACTCATACACATTGGCATAGTATATCAAGAGTTAAATGATGTCAAACAGTAGTTAGCATGTTGGCTATTTGAGATGAGATGGTTGCTATCAGTAGTCTCTGGCTAAATGTAAACAACGTCAACTGTTCCCCCATAAGGGCAATCCTGACGAAGTTGGCCCGGACCACCACTTCCGCAAGCCCGCCAATGACATCACAGCCCAGCTGGAGATCAACTTTGGAGACCTGGGCCGGCGCGGGCGGGGGGGAGCCCGTGGAGGAAGGGGAGGCCGCGGTGCGGGAGGAGGCCGATCTGAAAAGGTAACACTAATTGAGGCTGTTGTCACTGAACACAAATAGATGTAAATGTTGATCACAAAAGGCTATGGTTACTAGGGTTGAATATTTTCCCGGTATTGTACAAATGTTCCATCCCAAGAATAAATCACTTTTCTCCCAGGTAACCCGGTATTTCCCTCCAAAACCGGAAGTGGCATATAAAGCATATAAATCTGGATTTGATTATAGCTTTGATCAGCATGAAAATCCAAACCTGAAGCTCCCTGAGCCTGATGAGACATATATTAAATACATTTAATGAGCCCTACATTAACCACATTTAATGAACCGAAGCCCAAAAATGCCCAATTGATTGTGCCATTATCCAATACATATATGATATAGGCTACTGCACATTACGCACGACAGAAAAACATAAAAACCAATAGATGTAGCTAGCTATATGCTCTCTTGGGTAAATAAATGAATCTAGCACCAGTAGGCTAATCTTTTTGAGTGTGAACTGTATTACTGTACTGTATAATACTGTTTTATACAGACTGGAATTACGCACATCGTTCAAACCATGATAAAACAGAAGAGAACATGTGATTCTGGTGCAGCACAAGCTGGCTACAAAGTTACAAGCTACTGAATTTCATTTTAAATTTTAAATATAATGGGGCCTATTTGTATAATTAGTAGGCTGACTCATATATACCTTGTATAATATTTCCCCTAATGTTATTAGCCGACCTCCTCTTTCTGTCTCTATTGCGTCATTCCTTCCTCGCGTTCAACAGTTCAATTATCGTCATCATTCTAATGTCGTCTTTTAGTAACGTTGGACTAGAATTAGATGTAGAAGGCTTTCTCTTCACAAAGATTGAATGCTTCCGGGTCTGAATAAATAACTGCTATAGCTGACCGCCATCGGGCGTTCGCTCTTCTATCAAACTATCCTGTTCTCTTGGCTGCTGTATTTAACATTCAACAAAAAAGAGCTTCTGCTCCTCTTCTAAAAAATGATGTGCAACAAGTTATTCTAGTCTAGCTTTTCCTGCATGGAACTCCAAGAGTTAAGGAAGGTTTTTTAAGGAGAGGCCAGCGGAGCACAGGGGGTTGCGTACTGCGCAAAAGACAGAGGCTATAAGTTAGAAGCTTGTTAGGCATAACCCATCAGTAATTAGCTAAATTTAAGGCTAATATTGCATTAAATGTATTACCTTAAAGAGGTCGGCTAGAACATCCTATATATAGGGCCATATATCAATCTAGATTCAGGATAATCTATTTTGGATGCAATTTGAATGGAGTTGATAAAGAGCGAGAGAGAAAGACTTAGACTTAGCTCATGCACTGATTTAAAGCAACGATATTCGAGTGATAGGCTGTTTTTAAAACTCTGGAGAATTAAAAAAAATTATAATCTTTACAAATAAAAAACAAGGTGACCCCACCGAAAGCCAACTGAAGATGGGTAAATTAGACATGCATTCGGTCTTAATATTACTGTAGTGTGCTGCAGCAAATTTAGGCCTAGGTCACAAGAAAAAAAGTTACCAAGATGAGATGATAGGTCTACATGCATTGAGAACTGTGCTCCATACTGAGATGGTCTGTCCCCACCCTGATTCATCATGCACAGTCCACAGAGAAGCCAGATTTACACATTGCATATATTTTAATAGTTCCGTTTCACACCTTGGTGTTCATATAAATCATTTACTAGATTATACCAGTTTCTCGCAGTAATTTTTCCTGGGTATAAAGGGAGGGGTTTTGGTTGGTACATTTCGGTAACCGGGTTCCTACCATTCAAACTTCATGGTTACTGACCATATAAAGCTGTTTTCACTGACCACAAAAAGTCAAATTGGGTGCTCAAGCTGACTGCAATCATTGTTCTTCTTGTTGTGTTGTTCATGTAGTACCTCCCAATCCCTACTGGACAGGACCCAGTATTCTCTGATTTTGTATAATAAATAAAAACATCTCTCTCTTTTTGTCCCCAGCCGGGTGGAGTGTCCGTTCCCAACGTTGACGACCCAGAGGCCTTCCCAGCCCTGGCTTAATACTCTAGCACCACTACCAGCCCGCCCCATCAGCCTCTCCGGGCATTAGCCCCGCCCCTCCGGGCCCCTCCTCTACGAGGCTTGCATGCTTACAACTTCTTCAAGTATACGAGAAAAAAAAGACTGTCATCACACCTAAGGACTGAAATTTTAACCTGTTTTAAAATGACAGAGAAAAGACAAAAAAAAGCGGAAAATGGACATCTCTTGTTGAACTGAAGCAAATTATTGGTAAAAGTTTTGTATTTAGAGACATGATAGCAGGGATGTTTTCATACAGTATGTTTCTTTTCTTCAGATATTATGCATACTTTATGGATATTTTTTCTGTATTGCTGCTTGAAAAAATGCATTTCTGTGTGTGTGTGTGTGTGTGTGTGTGTGTGTGTGTGTGTGTGTGTGTGTGTGTGTGTGTGTGTGTGTGTGTGTGTGTGTGTGTGTGTGTGTGTGTGTGTGTGTGTGTGTGTGTGTGTGTGTGTGTGTGTGTGTGTGTGTGTTTTAACCCCGAGGCTTTGGCTGGCTTTTCCTCATGACTTTATCTGAATATTTTGGGGTCATCTTAGACAAGCTTTTATTTTGAAAGGGGGACTTTTAAGTCATGTATTACTCTGACATTAAACTCAATACATTTGAGTACCTTTTGTACTAAATCTTTTACTGTGTTTTAAAAATGTACTTGTATTCTAGTGACCCCTTGAGCTTAATATTCTTCTGCTTGTCATGCAGTGAAAGTGAATTTCCTTTATTTTCCTCGACCAGTGGTTCATGTGCTTTGTCCCTGGTCCTTAACTGCCTGTGTCTTCAGGGCAGCCAGGGTCCAAATGTATTTCTAGGCTGGTCCTTGAAGGTCGTATAGGCTTTACTACTAGTAACCATAGGACCACTATACGAATATATTGTATTTTTTGCGTGACCAAATCTTTGTGTGTGTGCGTGCATGCATGCGAAATTGATTGGGTTCATTGTGAACGTGAACAATAGTTACTTATAGGACTTAAAGAATTCCTCTGTCATGAACTTGCCATCTTCCGGGCCTTGACCACAAGTTCAAAAGCAGCTCTCTTTTGCCTGAAGTAGTTGTTATTTCTGAGAACATAGTTGTTTCATACTATGGAAGATGGTCGACTGTGGACATATCTTGTTTCTATCAGCACCAGTACTCTGAAACTTGTTTATTTTATTTATTTTTCCTCGTGATCATCTTTGCTGTTACTGTTCTATTATTGTTGTTGTTGTTTTTGTTGTTATTATTATTATTATTATTGTTATTACTACAGCAGCACTACTCCTTAATTTGTCTGGAAGAAAAGGTCCGTTCAATGTGGAGCAATCGAGTGCTACAGAATGTATGACTGCTAACCTTGCGTATAGTCATCTGTGTCTAGCATTTCCAGTAGAGGATTTATTTGACCAAAGTGGGTATACTTCACACCACAGGATGGGACAACGGCCCCTAATAACTGCTGGAGCGGAACTACTGGAATGGCATAAAACAACATGGAAACCATCAGTTAGATTTAATTCCACTGATTCCGCTCCAGTCATTACCATGAGCCCGTTCTCCTCAAGCTGTCACCCACCTCCTGTGCTTCACACATTTGGGTTGGGGAAGAGGTACATTTAATACGAATATTGTAAGTGACTGAAAGCTTTATATTACAGTGCTCTGGAAAGACTTGCTGGTAATGCACTGACACAGGTGACTGGCGCAAGCCTTTTGTAGGACTGTTTGAGCCACTTGACAGTAGACTTCTCTGTAAACATCCCTGTTCTAATAAATTACTTAAGAGGTGTTAAATGTATTCTGCCCACGAAAGTGAGTTGTGTGAAATCATTACTGTGATTTAAAAGGAAAAATAATGGACTATTGCTTTTCTATGTTCAAGCTGTGTGACGTTGTCATTATTTCAATGTTATGTCCATAGAGATCCTATTAAATTACTGTAGGAGCTATGTTATAAACCCTCAAAATTCCATAATGGGGCCAAAATGGCAGCCATCTTGGTCAGGGGGAAATCCTAAAACCAGTCTAGTTGGAATGAATGGCAGTAGAGGCATAGGTGATGCATTTCCTGATTTTACTAAATGCAGGAAAATAAAGGTCACGCATGTGATTATATCAGTTCTAGTCATCCTAAAATATTATCAAATAATAATATGGTTTATACAGGTTTTAATACACGTTTTCAGTATAAATATAATTGAAAATGTGAACAGACAATAATGTCTCAGATTTAGTTTTCTTTGAAAGCTGTGAGTGCTATTATATGACAAAAGTATGTGGACACCCCTTCAAATGAGTGGATTTGGCTATTTCAGCCACAACCTTTGCCGACAGGTGTATAAAATCGAGCACACAGCCATGCAATCTCCATAGACAAACATAGACAGTTGAAAGGCCTCACTGAAGAGCTTAGTGACTTTCAACGTGGCACCGCCATAGGATGCCACTTTTCCAACAAGTCAGTTCGTAAAAGTTCTGCCTTTTAGAGCTCAACCCCTCCGACGTCGAATTTCAGAAACGTTAACGTGCAATTTAGAGAATGGTAGAGACCTCTAGTGAAAATGGAAGTGGGGAGCCCCAAGTTGTTTTCACCAGCAATGAAAACAGTGTTCCTGTTTCAACATGATAATATATGTCTACAGTCTTTGCAGATACTTCCACTACCTCTTCTGTACGTTTGGAATCAGGTATCAGGACTTCTAGGAACCAAACGACTCAAGTATGACCTCTTTCTTGTTCATTGACCGCGATATTGAGTATTCACCATTTTATTTCTATGATCAATGCATGTGAAGCATAGAGATCACATTGGTATGATTGTATGTCATGTCCTGTGTATGGTGCGTCCTCTAATCTCTTCCAGCCTATCCCATGCTTACACTTTTAAGAAGATTCTCTATTTTGTTAACCATTTTGGCTGAGGGAATTTAAGAAAAAAATGGATTACATTAGATGTCTCATTTTGTGGATAACGTTCATTCCCCACAGAAATCCATTCTCTGGGCCTGTCGAGGCAACCAGGTTTGCCATGATCTTTGGAGCACTTTTTGTAGCTGCAAGGTAAGTTTTCCTTGCTTGGTCTTTTGGGGTCTAGGCCAGGTTACAGACTACACTGTGATTGATGGAACAAACACCAAGGGTCACAACGTGTCAGGCTCTAAGGATAAGCACGTGTCTCGCCCAGCAGGTTCAGTCTGTTACCATTGCAAAGTTTTTAGTAGTAAGTTAAACTGTTGGAAAGGGAATGGCAATTAAATCAAAGGGGTGTTGTAGCTCTGTAAAGGTTATTTCCGCTTGAGCCAACATCTGCAGAGCTTACTATGCAATCTCTGCAAAGGTTGTGGAAATTGCCTTTAAAAGGCGCATTGTCGGATGTGCCTCTGATTCCCGACCTTATGTTTTCACATATTTGAATTCTTCAATGGAAATGAGTCATTAGATATTTGTTTTATGCATTATTTTTGTTTATTTTGGGGATCTAATTTCTAAGCAAAGTTCTTGAAATAGTTTTTTCAACATTTTGTAAGGTCCAATATTTCAACCTCAAATGTAAGTTGAAATATGGTCTAGATTCAATTTCCTGCCATACTGATGAAAAATGTATGAAAATTCCACCAGTTACCATGTCAATATAAGAATGACAGATTTGTCCTCACATAATTGTGTAAAACAATGTTAGTACATTGTGTCAAAATACCTGTTTATACCTGGTGTTAATATGCCTAATGTGTCCTGATCGTGCCCCATGTTTAGACAGGTGGCAATTAAAATATGGATTCTGATCTTGATCAGTTCTCTTAGACAGTAGTCAGGCACACGTGTTTGGATAACTTACAAGTGTAGACAGATCTGGACAGTAAAACCATTTAGAATCATTAACCCGCCCTCAAATCATTGATAAAGTGCATATTTTGCAGTTAAGGCAATCTTAGTCACCATTATTTATTCACAGCCAGTCTTGGTATACGCTTCACTTTTATTAAATGTTGTCATTTTCAGATGACTACTTACAGCACATAATAAAATAATACAAATAAACTACTTGAAATCAACATTATTTGAGGCTGTGCTTTTAAAGAACAAAAAACAACAACTGCTTTTTAGTTTGACAAACCATTTGTGAATGCAGACCAAAGCAGGAGTAGCTTACAAAAGTAAAACGTTGAGACATTAAAAAAAAAAAAAAAAAAGCTACAAGTAACACAATTGTCAAAACGATGCGTTGTTACTCAGCCTCCACTGGAACTAATGAAGGTTCTTCACATTGAAGCGTACAGTTCTTTCATTCCTAATAATGAGAGCTCGCCGGTGACAAGAAATGTTACTGGTACCACAACGTCTCCAATTTCCATAAAAAAGCGTTTTCAACCTAAAAGACCAAGTGTCACTACACCGCATCTCTCTTTTTAGATGGAATCATTATCAAGTAATCAAACATATTTTTGCTGCAAATACATTTCCAAGTGGGTCAGGGAAATGCAGAGAAATAAGACATATTTTAGAACAGCTCCACTCGGGAACACCTAGAGGAAATAAATCCTTTAACAAAAGCTCACAAGAAAGATGGTAAAATACACAGATTAAAGAGACTTATCAAAAAGTGTAAGAAGTGAACAAGAAAATCTTTACAAACTTTACACAAAGTCACAGAAGTACTGTCTAGCAAAAAGAAGAGGAACGAAACAATAGGAAAACGCTGGCTATTAAAAATACAGCGTTCTAACCAATGAGTTATAATACAAGACATCACTGATGTCAGACACTTTACACAAACCTCAGGGACAGACACTCCCCATTAGTTCATTTCTTGCAATTAAAATGTTTCCATGGTCAGGGCTACGTTCAGTACGAAAAAAAAAACAGTGCAACATTCAATTAAACAGAAACGGTGCTGTTCTGAACGGCCAGCTCAAAAAAAACAACAAGAGGTTGGGGACCAGCATGGCCTCTGCTCGTTAAATATGTCCCCCATTGCTTCAAGCCACACCCACCAAACGGAGCAAACGTACCTCAAAGTCCATTCAAAGAACATTGGAATGTTTGTGGGGAAACGTGTCGCTCAGTACAAACCGTTACGCAACATAGCAAACTTCAATCGAACTGAACACACCACAGGTTTCAAATAAGCAATGATGTCACGCAGCAGTGTTGCTTTCTCTCCACTCGATCACCAAAGAAAGAAAACAAAGGGTGAAAACGCAACATAAGCCCCGTTTATACCTGGTTCTCAGATCACAATCAGTCCTTTGTCCGGATTTTTATTTTAACCCTTATTTTACCAGGTAAGTTGACCGAACACATTCTCATTTACAGCAACGATCTGGGGAATAGTTACAGGAGAGAGGGGGGACAAATGAGCCAATTGGAAGCTGGGGGTGATTAGGTGGCTATGATGGTATGTGGATCTGATTGGGAATGTAGCCAGAACACCGGGGTTAACACCCCTACTTTTACGATAAGTGGCATGGGATCTTTAGTGACCACAGACAGGACACCCGTTTAACGTCCCATCCGAAAGACTGCACCCTTCACAGGGCAATGTCCCCAATCACTGTCCTGGGGCGTTGGTATATTTTAGACCAGAGGAAAGAGTGCCCTCCAACACCACTTCCAGCAGCATCTGGTCTCCCAACCAGGACCAACACTGCTTAGCTTCAGAGGCAAGTCAGCAGTGGGATGCAGGGTGGTCTACTGTGATCTTGTCCACATTCTGATTGTGCCAACATTGTGAACAGATCTTCCTGACCACCTCCGGAGAGAGTCAGGCACCCATTGTGTTTGAATATCTTAAAGTGTAGACAGATCTGGACAGTGAAAACCTTTAAATCATTATCCCATTTTAATACTATGTGTAGATGCATATCTGAAAATCTGGCCACAATCTGAATGTGGACAAGATCAGAATAAAGAATGTATGTTAGCGCCAGGTAAAAACGAGGCTTTAGTGTGCTTGCAACAGCGCCAATCTGCCTGCATATCGATCGTCCCGTCGAAGACCTAGAGACCCTCAACATCGCCCCTTTCATTTCTTTGTTTCAAATGGCTTGGAAAGCAAAATACCCATCAATCATAGTACATTTATTGAAAAAATATATACATATTTTTCAAGTAAAAAAATACCACAGGAGATTTTTAAAATTGTAATACAAACAGGGGAAAAAACATTTTCTTTCCATAGAAATCTTCGAGATAGGTCTCCCAAAAAGTGAATAAGGAGAATGAGTAGAAGAATCAGCATGAATTATGATGAGGAGGTAGCAGGTAGGGGGAAGGGAGGGGTTCAGGAACTGTGGTACTTTGGATGTGTGGAGCGTTGGAGGTTATGCTGGATGGGGGACGAGGTTTTGCTGGATGGGGGATGAGGCAGGGCTGTATGTTGTGCCCCTTTACAATCAGGCCGCTGCCTTCCCTCCGTTTGCTGGTGTGGCCCAGCCGTGTTTGGTTGGTTGGAATAGGTCGTATTCACTAGGCCCGAAACGAGAAAAACAAACAGACCAACAGGGATGGACTACCTGAACTTGTCCAATAAGAAAATCTAGTTTTATTTTTCTTGTTGCAAAATGTTTTGCTGCGGTGTGCACTAATGAATACAACCATGTTATTTTTTTTAGGTTTGGTTCTGTGCGCTTTGACCTCTCTGAGAAGGGGTCATCATTATCATTTGTCCTCTTGCTGGAGGGTCGTCAATGTTCTGGAGGGTTCTGGTGGCTCCGCCTCTGTCCGGCACCTCTTGGCCGGCCTGTCATCGTAGTGACTGTTGCCACAATGGGGCTCCAGGGAGCCGTTCCTGTCGTGGCTGGGAGTGGCGGCCACTGCCTCGCAGCCCCTGGACTCATTGTCCGAGGTGGTGGGAGGAGGGAGAGCCTCCAGAGAGGGGTGGGGGGCAGGAGGGAGAACATCCAGAGAGGGGTGGGGGGCAGTGGGAGGAGGGAGAACATCCAGAGAGGGGTGGGGGGCAGGAGGGGGAACATCCAGAGAGGGGTGGGGGGCAGGAGGGAGAACATCCAGAGAGGGGTGGGGGGCGGGAGGGAGAACATCCAGAGAGCGGTGGGGGGCAGGAGGGAGAACATCCAGAGGGTGGGGGGCAGGAGGGAGAACATGTGGGGGGCAGTGGGAGGAGGGAGAACATCCAGAGAGGGGTGGGGGGAGGTGAGCCCGTTGAACTGGACGGATTCTGCTTTGACTTCATTCGCCATCGTGGATGACTGGGAAGCTTCTCCCGAGCCCAAGTTGTGACTCACTAAACCTGTTGAAGGAAAGATAAAGAGCTGTGACTCACTCAACCTGTTGGAGGAAAGATAAACCGAGTGAGCTGAGACGTCATGAATCATGTAAGGTACTGTCAATAGAGGCACACAAGGGTCTCCACTAGAATTCACATGAGAAATGTTTATTAGTCATTCTAACAGCACGTCATGTAGCTACTCAAATTGATGTTCCCTGAGTTTATTTCTCCCTTCCACAATCACTCAGGGATTGTGTGTGTTCCCTTACCATTGTGGCTGCTACTGCCGTCCTCCCTCTCAGAGTGGCTGGTGCTGCTGTTGGAGGTGGTGGGAGGGGGCGAGGCCGCCCGGCTGGACGTGGCGCTCTCCGTCTCGTCCAGCAGCCGGTCCATGTAGTCCCTGAGACACACAAGGATAAGATAAATAACATTATTTTAAACAATTCAGTCAGCACCAACTACAGCCTGCCAGTTTAGCCCGTACATTAATCACAGCACATGTATACCCTGTTCACACTACTGAGCCATACTGGGCTGGTCTGGTTACGACCTCCAGGACCATGTGAAAAGAAACGTACAAGACCGCAGAGTACAGATCAGCTTGGCAAGATGGTGATAACAGGGTACTAGATTCACACCCCTGGAACATAGTGTCAACAGTAGCTATGGTTCCCAGAACAAAGGTGATCACACATATTGAGTGTGTATTGGTCACATGGAATACACGTTCATGACAAGTTACATTTCATTTCAATAATATTTGTTATACGTTTAAAAAAAGGGACAATCCGAGTTGCTACATTGTTTTTTGGGACTTATAATAATATATGCCATTTAGCAGACGCTTTTATCCAAAGCGACTTACAGTCATGTGTGCATACATTCTACGTATGGGTGGTCCCGGGGATCGAACCCACTACCCTGGCGTTACAAGCGCCATGCTCTACCAACTGAGCTACAGAAGGACCAAAATTAAATGATATGTACACAATTATTATTTTTTTTTTTTTAAAGAATATAACCGATGTTCAACAGTCGTACCCCACCAGAACCCCAAATATAAGCTTGTTTTACTCCAGTGTAACCAAACACTATATGGCCTCAAAACATTGTTAGAACTATACATCTGGTATCATGGGTGGTCAGTTTGCATGCATAGCTCGGTCTATGGATTTGAGAAGGGTTACATTTCTCCAGCCCCATCCCTCAGCTTTTTACCGAAACGGGGCGGGGACTACGCTTCATTTTGTCTACTGCTGATTGCCATTTTAAAATATGAAACAATATTTCAAAATCAGGTAAGCAAATATCTAGAATATATATATATATCATTTTTATATATAACAAAAAACATTTTGTATTACATAACATATTTGTTGACGGAATTCGAAATTCAAAAGAATTGGCTTGGTCTTGTGAAAAGAGACTTACGTGACCCCAGGGTGAAGGCTGTATTTCCTTTTCCCCAGCCTGGTTTGCTGTGCAAAGAAATCATAACGCTCAGACTTCTTCCACATGTAATAAAAGGCCACACATTCTCCTACTGACCTAGTTCTCACCTGAAAAATGTAATATCAGCAGACAACGAGAGACATTATTACCATCGCCTTCCAGAGTTGAACTCAATTCAATTTGAACTCCCCAGTCAAGTCTACGAGGGATGAGTCAAAATGCAATTTGTGAATTGAAAAATACTTTTTTTCTTTTGCTTTTCAATTCATGAACTGAATTTCAAATCCTCACGAGATTTGGAGGTTAAAAATGGAACTGACCTCAACCCTGATCTCTTCAAAACACATGCTAAATCAACATAAATATTCAGAAAATAAAACATACTTCTTAAATCAGATACCATAGTATTTAATACAATCTGATATATAATACAGTATTTCCCCTAGGATTATTTTCAGCAGCGGTGGAAATGTTATTGTGGGATAGACTTGGTAGTGGGCATGGCCAATGTCGTGGTCTTGTCGTTTTAAAGCTAATTTCCTGCAATTCTACACATTTTGCCATGTGCAGAGAGACATTTTCAAAAAATAAATAAATATATACAATGCATCCGTAAAGCATCCAGACACTATAACTTCCACATTTTGTTACGTTACAGCCTTCGAAAATGGATTAAAAATAATAATAATTTAATTCATCAATCTACACACAATACCCCATAATGACAAAGCAAAAACAGGTTTAGAATTCTTTGCAAATTTTGAAGAAAAAAATCCTGAAATGTCACATTTACATGAGTATTCAGACCCTTTACTCAGTACTTTGTTGAAGCATCTTTGGCAGTTATTACAGCCTCGAGTCTTCTTGGGTATGACGCTACAAGCCTGGCACTAGAGGTCAATGCCGATTAATTATGGCTGATTAATTATGGCTGATTAATTATGGCTGATTAATTATGGCTGATTTCAAGTTTTCATAAAATCGGTAATCGGCCTTTTTGGATGCCGATTACATTGCAATTCACGAGAAGACGGCAAGGAGCCAAGGTAAGTTGCTAGCTAACATTAAACTTATAAAAAAACAACCAATCTTCACATTATCACTAGTTAACTACACATGGTTGATGATATTACTAGGTTAACTAGCTTGTCCTGCGTTGCATAAAATCAATGCGGTGCCTGTTCATTTATCATCAAATCACAGCCTGATGGTGCATTCGTGAAAAAAGCACAATCATTGCACAATAGTACCTAATCATAAACATCAATGCCTTTCTTAAAATCAATACACAGAAGTACATATTTTTAAACCTGCATATTTAGTTAAAATAAATTAATGTTCGCAGGTAATATTAACTAGGGAAATTGTGTCACTTCTCTTGTGTTCAGTGCAAGCAGAGTCAGGGTATATGCAGCAGTTTGGGCCGCCTGGCTCGTTGCGAACTGTGTGAAGACCATTTCTTCCTAACAAAGATCCTAATTCATTTGCCAGAATTTTACATAATTATGACATAATATTGAACGTTTTGCAATGTAACAGGAATATTTAGACTTATGGATGCCACCCGTTCGATCAAATACGAAACGGTTCCGTATTTCACTGAAAGAATAAACGTTTTGTTTCTGGATTTGACCATATTAAAATGACCAAAGGCTCGTATTTCTGTGTGTTTATTATAATTAAGTCTATGATTTGATATTTTATACAGCAGTCTGACTGAGTGGTGGTAGGCAGCAGCAGGCTCGTAAGCATCCAATCAAACAGCACTTTACTGCGTTTGCCAGCAACTCCTAGCAATGGTTGAAGCACAGCATGGTTTATGACTTCAAGCCTATCAACTCCCGAGATTAGTCTGGCAATACTAAAGTGCATATAAGAACGTCCAATAGTCAAAGGTATATGAAATACAAATGGTATAGAGAGAGTCGACGCGTCATAATTCCTATAACTACAACCTAAAACTTGTTAACTGGGAATATTGAAGGCTCATGTTAAAAGGAACCACCAGCTTTCATATGTTCTCATGTTCTGAACAAGGAACTTAAACTTGAACTTTTTTACATGGCACATATTGCACTTTTACTTTACTCTCCAACACAGTGTTTTTGCACTATTTATTTGTTTGTTTGTTCATAATATGTTCATTATTTTCCAATAAAAATGTTAAAATACAGTGATACAAACATTGACATTCACTGCACTGTTGAATGGGATGGCCAATTTAGAGGACAAAACAAAACTTAGCTCACACATACACAAAATAAAACAAAATCCTATTAGGTGGTACATGTATAAGAAGACAGCATATAGTCATATAGCCAAAAATCAATATTGAGTGGAGTACAGCACAGAGTAGCAGCCGATCGTCAACCCAGTTATGAAGTGGGACTAGGCCATTTATCCAGTATCGGCTGCCATATTTTGTAAAACATTGGACTTCCATTGAAGGTATTGCATAGAATGTTTTCGATATGTATTACATTCCCTAAATCCCGTAACCACATTTCAAAAGGTAGGTACAGTCAACATGTTTTTGCATTATTTAAACCAAATTGAACATGTTTCATTATTTGAGACTACATTTATTTATGTATTATATTAAGTTAAAATAAAAGTGTTCATTGTTCATGTAGTATTGTAATTGTCATCATTACAAATATATATATACAGTGGGGCAAACAAGTATTTAGTCAGCCACCAATTGTGCAAGTTCTCCCACTTAAAAAGATGAGAGGCCTGTAATTTTCAGGGTTGTTGTTACATTTACATTTACATTTAAGTCATTTAGCAGACGCTCTTATCCAGAGCGACTTACAAATTGGTGCATTCACCTTATGACATCCAGTGGGACAGTCACTTAACAATAGTGCATCTAAAACTTAGGGGGGGGGGTGAGAGGGATTACTTAACCTATCCTAGGTATTCCTTAAAGAGGTGGGGTTTCAGGTGTCTCCGGAAGGTGGTGATTGACTCCGCTGTCCTGGCGTCGTGAGGGAGTTTGTTCCACCATTGGGGGGCCAGGGCAGCGAACAGTTTTGACTGGGCTGAGCGGGAGCTGTACTTCCTCAGTGGTAGGGAGGCGAGCAGGCCAGAGGTGGATGAACGCAGTGCCCTTGTTTGGGTGTAGGGCCTGATCAGAGCCTGGAGGTACTGAGGTGCCGTTCCCCTCACAGCTCCGTAGGCAAGCACCATGGTCTTGTAGCGGATGCGAGTTTCAACTGGAAGCCAGTGGAGAGAACGGAGGAGCGGGGAGCGGGGTGACGTGTTGGAAGGTGAACCTTGCTCCAGTCTGAGGTCATGAGCGCTCTGGAGCAGGTTTTCATCAAGGATCTGTCTGTACTTTGCTCCATTCATCTTTCCCTCGAGCCTGACTAGTCTCCCAGTCCCTGCCACTGAAAAACATCCCCACAGCATGATGCTGCCACCACTATGCTTCACTGTAGGGATGGAGCAAGGTTTCCTCCAAACTTGACACATGGCTTTCAAGCCTAGGAGTTCAATCTAGGTTTCATCTTGTTTCTCATAGTCAGAATCATTTAGGTGCCTTTTAGCAAACTCCAAGCGGGCTGTCATGTGCCTTTTACTGAGGAGTGTCTTCCGTCTGGCCACCTGATTGGTAGAGTGCTGCAGAGATGGTTGTCCTTCTGGAAGGTTCTCCCATCTCCACAAATGAACTCTAGAGCTCTGTCAGAGTGACCATCGGGTTCTTGGTCACCTCCCTGACCAAGGCCGTTCTCCCCCGATAGCTTAGTTTGGCAGGGCGGCTAGCTCTATGAAGAGTCTTGGTGGTTCGAAAATTCTTCCATTTACGAATGATGGAGGCCACTGTGTTCTTGAGGACCTTGCTGCAGACATGTTTTGGTACCCTTCCCCAGATCTGTGCCTCGACCCAATCCTGTCTCAGAGCTTCAACCTCATGACTTGGTTTTTGCTCTGACATGCACTGTCAACTGTGGGACCTTATATAGACAGGTGTGTGCCTTTCCAAATCATAGACTCCAATCAAGTTGTAGAAACATCTCAAGGATGATCAACGGAAACAGGAGGCACCTGAGCTCAACTACGCGTCCCATAGCAAAGGGTCTGAATACTTATGTAAATAAGGTGTTTCTGTTTTTTATTCATCATTATGGGGTATTGTGTGTAGATTGATGAGGAAAAACATTTGATCTAATTAGTTTTAGAATAAGAAATAAAATTTAGGAAAAAGTCAAGGCGTCTGAATACTTTCCGAATGCACTGTATGTTTTACATATATTTTGGAGTGGTGGCAATGACTGCGGAGGCCTGCCGCTGCTAAATTAATATAGGGGAGGAAGCACTGTATAAGATAGACATAGCTTACCTTGTTGGCTTGTATTGAATGAAAGTCTTTCCCGTAACCTTTTAGTCCTTGCTCAAAATATCTACATTCGTCTTCTGTCCACACAGACAGCTCTTCTGTGACAGAGGGCAAAGGGTTATTAAGTACCACAACCACTACTCCATTCAAATACAATAAAACTATGACCGTATTACAGGTCCCAGACACCATCCAACAACACACAGACACAAGCCAGGACCCATATAAGTCAAGGACAGTTTTTATCATCAAAATACACAAAACATGACTGGTTAGATATTGAGAGAAAATATTCCAGATATGAGTGAAATCAAGAGTGAAAGTCAACACTAGTTCACTGCAGGTGTTACCTCTAGCTGCCTTCACATTAAACTTCAGTCTTCTTAAAGCTTCCTCTGTGTCAAATTCACACCTGACCAACTCATAAAGTGCCTGTGGAAAGACAACATTGAGATTGTGAAGAAGACGGTCACAGACAAAAGTGCATACTACAGTCTTTACGGTAATGGCTTGTGTTCAGTAGGTGGCATTTTGAAACAGTGAAATGTGGAGGTACTATACTACAGTCTTTACGGTAATGGCTTGTTTTCAGTAGGTGGCATTTTGAAACAGTGAAATGTGGAGGTACTATACTACAGTCTTTACGGTAATGGCTTGTGTTCAGTAGGTGGCATTTTGAAACAGTGAAATGTGGAGGTACTATACTACAGTCTTTACGGTAATGGCTTGTTTTCAGTAGGTGGCATTTTGAAACAGTGAAATGTGGAGGTACTATACTACAGTCTTTACGGTAATGGCTTGTGTTCAGTAGGTGGCATTTTGAAACAGTGAAATGCGGAGGTACTACTTGAGCATATGAAAACAAGTAATACCTAACTCTCAAAGTCATCCTGACTTCAGAGTCTCGAATGGCTCTTTGATCATGCGGCACAATGCGTCAACAATGAAGGGGGCTGTGCGTTTACTGGTTGACTCTCCTCTGTCTCTCTCGAACACCTACAGCCACACAGCGCCACCCTCTTCCATTACAGTGGTTATCAAATCCAAAACGATGTGTTCTCAACCCCCGAGGAAAAAACAAACCTTTGAGAGAACCAATCAAATCCGTCGCACAATTTCTGAATGAATATTGCATTAACAAACTGCCTCCAGGCTAACTGAACACGACTCTAGACGCCTGAACACTGATCTCTGAGTGAATATTGCATTAACAAACTGCCTCCAGGCTAACTGAACACGACTCTAGACGCCTGAACACTGATCTCTGAGTGAATATTGCATTAACAAACTGCCTCCAGGCTAACTGAACACGACTCTGGACGCCAGTCTGTTTGAACACTGATCTGCTCGACTGTGTTGGTCTTCATACCTGCTCATTGTCTTTGATATGGGATCCCTCAGGGATGGCATCCACTCCTTTCTCCTCTCCTGTTCGTTTTGACGCCTGAGATAAAAACTCCACAACCTTGCCCTCGGGAAGGAACTCGGGGTCCCATAAAAGCTGGTCATCGTTTTCATATACTGGAAGGAGAGAGGAAAAAGGAGCGAGAGGGGGGAAAGCAGAGAGAGAAAGTCATTTTATTTCTTATTTACCTCTGTGATTGGAAGATATTTCACTTCAACTTAATTTAGTGCATCGCAATTGCAAACAGAATGCCTTACCTTTCTCATAGTCTTTATATTTACAAAGGCCAGGCGGTGTTTCAGCCTGATACATGGACCCAACCATGATTTCCTGTCCAGATCAAACACACACTTTATTTAGTTTCACAAATCAAAAGTGTGCTTCAAATGAATAGCATGTCTTTAAGGTTAGAACTACCCAGTTGCGACCCATCATTCAGGGCAGTTTAGCTAAAATGAAATAATCCCTTGAGTTAATAAAGCCGCATACAAACATGGTCTCTTGAGTAAAGCAGCACCAAAATGCAGGTGTTTCAGCCTAGCTCAGTGCTTTCTGTGGTGGAGGGGCAGCCAGCGAAAACACATAGTTTTGGCGTTAACAATCTTCTCTAGTTGCACCGTGATTGGCTCAATGTTCTGTCACCCATGGGGACACTACATCACTGCAGAATCAACAGGGAGAGCTAGGCAGTTCAAGACCCTTTGGGTGCTGCCATAGATTTACATTACATGCCCGTCCAAGGTGGCTCACCGTCATTGGCCACAGATAAAATGATATAAAGTCACGTAATATTTACCGTAGTTTTGATAGCTAGCAAGTTAAACAAGCAGTCATCCTCATGAATCACGTCGACAATCTACTGGCAAATCCTTAGTGAAATGATATACTGGGTTGTTGTGGTTACACGTGCTGTTGTGAGGCCAGTTGGACATACTGCCAAGTTCTCTAAAATGATGTTGGAGGCGGCTTATGGTAGAGAAAGGAACATTTAATTCTCTGGCAACAGCTCTGGTGGACATTCATGCAATCAGCACGCCAATTGCACGCTCCCCCAAAACTTGAGACATCTGTAGAATTTTTTTGTCTGTCACACAACTGCAC
This sequence comes from Oncorhynchus gorbuscha, assembly GCF_021184085.1. NCBI lineage: Eukaryota > Metazoa > Chordata > Actinopteri > Salmoniformes > Salmonidae > Oncorhynchus > Oncorhynchus gorbuscha. Next base: position 68,607,327 of record NC_060180.1, read on the forward strand.
ATTTTAGAGCGGCATTTTATTGTCCCCAGCACAAGGTGCACCTGTTTAATGACCATGCCGTTTAATCAGCTTCTTGATATGCCTCACCGTTCAGGTAGATGGATTATTTTTGGCAAGAGAGAAAATATCACTAACAGGGATGTAAACAAAATTTTGCACAAAATTTGAGAGAAATAAGCTTTTTGTGCATATGGAACATTTCGAGGATCTTTCATTTCAGCTCATGAAGCACGGGACCAATACTTTGAATTTATATTTTTGTTCATTATAGATAAAACAGCCCGGTGCTCATCGACCATAAACATAACACAAGTCGGAAATAGCAAATTCAACAATGAGTGGTTTGCAAGGAATCAGCGGCTAACTGCAAGCACCGCAAAGCAATAACTATTGTGCTTCCCCTGCCTGCTATTTGGTGGAGAGGGTGTGTGGTCCAAGTCTGGGTTGAAGGATTTAAAACATAGGTCTGAAACAATCTCTTGTCCAACCTTAAAATAACAAACATTCACACCATGGGCCATAAACAGTGAGTCCAAAAATATGCCTTGTATACTGCTTCAACAATGATGTAATATGCCAGGGAGATATGTATACTGTAGTAATAAAGTAATACTAAGTGTATGTTGTGTAGTAAGCTATTAGTAGACCATGTGTTTCACCCTAAGAATTTGGTCCCGCACCCCCTCAGACCTTAGCTTACTGTTCTGACTTGGTGGTTGCACATGTAGCCCTATAGCCTGTTTTGGAGAAATGTCATCATCGAATAGTGTAAGAGCTTTCATTGTCTACTTATATGCCGCCTTTATTTATCCTACGGTTATGACTTGGTGTACAGGGGAACACTAAGAACGGCCCATGTTCTGAATTCCGTCGCTGTCCATTTCAAACGGGCTGAATAAATAGGCATATCGACTATGTCCGGCTTCACTCGCTCATTAATGTCTTAATCAGCATCTTATTTATCTTTTTAGGTAATGTTGGAATGATGCATTTCATTGTTTCTAAATTTGCTCGTGTGCTTTTCTCCACGAGGGGATACCATATAATGCGACAGTCTCTTCACATTCATTTTCTTGTAATTATTCTTCTCCAAAAAGTTTAGTAGACACGTGTAATTCCAGTTGACAAGGGTTGTTTTGTTTGCGCAATACGCTGTCTGTGCATTGGTATTCTGTCTATTAAAGTGTATCCTCGCGATTGTATTTTCCTTCATTTCTAAAACAACATAGCCCTCCTAATAAAATAGTTCATGGTAAGGCTATCTGCATCTTTCTTGTGCTCCTCCTCTGTGGTGTCTTACAGAGTAAAGTTTAGGTCTCACCATATTGCTGAATTTATCTGAACATCCCATCTGAATCTCTGGTCGGTGTCCATTTTGAAAGTGCTGAATGATGGCCTACCTCGTCGCAGCTCGTTTGCTTGCACTTGCTTATAATTAGGAGCTACAGCACCAGTCAAACGTTAGGACACACCTACCTCATTCAAGTTTTATTTTTATTTTTTACATTGTAGAATAATAGTGAAGACATCAAAACTAATAAAGTGCAAAATAAATATATTTGAGATTCTTCAAAAATGTAAATGCGTTCCAGGTGACTACCTCATGAAGCAGGTTGAGAGAATGTCAAAAGCGTGCAAAGCTGTCATCAAGGCAAAGGGTGGCTACTTAGAATAATTTGTTTAACACTTTTTTGCTTACCACATGATTCCATATGTGTTATTTCAATGTAGAAAATTTTAAAAATAAAGAAAAAACCTGGAGTGAGTAGGTGTCCCCAAATTTTGGACTGGTACTGTAACTGTTTATGACAAGAACAAACATTATGAATCGACTGAAAAATAAATGTAATGTTTGTGTATTGTTCAAAAGTTAAAACTGTCGACATTCATTAGTATTATCATTATCATATTATCATTAGTATTATTCAAGGACAATGCGTTTTTTACCGAGTTACACAAATCAACAAGGAGTCAGCAGAAACCATATATAAATAAGCCATTCAGCCAAATCAGTTCTATATATATATATTTTTTTTTTAAAGGCAGTAAATGAGGCTGAATGAATTGTTTGGCTGCCAGACAAGGCTCCGCTGATAGCCAGGTGTAGAGGTAGTAATGATTCACTCCATGGTGAATGAACTGTTTCTCTGCCAGCCAAGGCTCCGCTGATAGCCAGGTGTAGAGGTAGTAAGGATTCAGTCCACAGTGCTGAAAAGAAAGCTCTGCTGTTGGGAGAGCTTTATGTCGGCCCTAACAGTTTGTGGGCAACATTTGTCACCGTTATAGTGCAAATAATGTATTGTTTAGTGTTGTATCATGCAATGTTCCCTCTAATCTGCACAAGGGCATGCAGCAGCCCTGAGACTCACACGCAGAAGAAATACAGTTGAAGTCGGAAGTTTACATACACTTAGGTTGGAGTCATTAAAACTTGTTTTTAAACCACTCCACAAATTTCTTGTTAGCAAACTATAGATTTGGCAAGTCAGTTAGGACATCTACTTTGTGCATGACACAAGTAATTTTTCCAACAATTGTTTACAGACAGATTATTTCACTCTATCATAATATATAATATTATCACAATTCCAGGGGGTCAGAAGTTTACATACACTAAGTTGACTGTGCCTTTAAACAGCTTGGAAAATTCCAGAAAATGATGGCATGGTTTTAGAAGCTTCTGATAAGCTAATTCACATTATTTGAGGTGTACCTGTGGATGTATTTCAAGGCCTACCTTCAAACTCAGTGCCTCTTTGCTTGACATCATGGGAAAAAATCAAAAGAAATCAACCAAGATCTCAGAAAAGAAATTGTAGACCTCCACAAGTCTGGTTCATCCTTGGAAGCAATTTCCAAACGCCTGAAGGTACCACGTTCATCTGTACAAACAATAGTACGCAAGTATAAACACCATGGGACCACGCAGCCGTCATACCACTCAGGGAGGGGACGCGTTCTGTCTCCTAGAGATGAACTTACATTGGTGCGAAAAGTGCAAATCAATCCCAGAACAGCAGCAAGGGACCTTGTGAAGATGCTGGAGGAAACAGGTACAGAAGTATCTATATCCACAGTAAAACGAGTCCTATATTGACATAACCAGAAAGGCTGCTCAGCAAGGAAGAAGCCACTGCTCCAAAACCACCATAAAAAAGTCAGACTATGGTTTGCAACTACACATGGGGACAAAGATCATACTTTTTTTGGAGAAATGTCCTCTGGTCTGATGAAATAAAAACAGAACTGTTTGGCCATAATGACCATTGCCACGTTTGGAGGGAAAAGGGGGAGACTTGCAAGCTGAAGAACACCATCCCAACGTTAAGCACGGAGGTGGCAGCATCATGTTGTGGGGGTGCTTTGCTGCAGGAGGGTCTGGTGCACTTCACAAAATACATGGCATCATGAGGAAGGACAATTATGTGGATATATTGAAGCAACCTCTCAAGACATCAGTCAGCAAGTTAAAGCTTGGTCGCAAATGGGTCTTCCAAATGGACAATGACCCCAAGCATACTTAAAGTTGCTGCAAAATGGCTTAAGGACAAAGGTATTGGAGTGGCCATCACAAAGCCCTGACCTCAATCCTATAGACAATGTGTAGGCAGAACTGAGAAAGCTTGTGTGAGCAAGGAGGGCTACAAGCCTGACTCAGTTACACCAGCTCTGTCAGGAGGAATGGGCCAAAGTTCACCCCACTTATTGTGGGAAGCTTGTGGAAGGCTACCATAAACGTTGGGCCAAAGTTAAACAATTTGAAGGCAATGCTACCAAATACTAATTGTGTGTATGTAAACTTCCGACCCACTGGGAATGTAATTAAAGAAATAAAAGCTGAAATAAATCACTCTACTATTATTCTGACATTTTACATTCTTAAAATAAAGTCGTGATCCTAACTGACTAAAACTGTGAATTATTACTAGGATTAAATGACAGGAATTGTGAAAAACTGAGTTTAAATGTAAGGTAAGCAACTAATGCCATTTTTAACCATTTCACGTGTCTCCGGGCCGGCCGAGAAATCAAGTGCACTACAGGACTAACGCTGGCCAAACGGATGGCTCAGATTACCGTGTCTGCAGTAACGTAGCAGGCATAAAAGGCGGCTACAGCAAATGTGATACTTGAGATTTCAAAACGTTTAAAACCATGACTTTTGCATGAGGCAGAAAGTTTCACCACAAATGTAAGACGGTTTCCCTCTATTGTCAGTGTCAGTGGAGGAAAAGGAGAGTGGAGGGATGCTGACTGACCATGCAGCAGGGGTGCAACTTTGGTTTTAGAAGTGGGGGGGACATAACCTGGCGGTGGGTCTGGGAGTCCCCCCCCAGAATTGTTTTGGCCATCTAAAGCTAATTTTCTGCATTTCTACACAATCCAATATGACCTATGACCCATGGCCCTTCTAGCCATCTATTTAGAACAACAAAAAGTAAGTAAAAATGCCCACAGTCATAAAGCCAGGAAAGAGATGATTAAATATGTTTAAGTGATTGATAAGACTGAACTAGATCCATGATAATTCAATAATCACTATGGTCTCACCTTGAACCAATAACCTAACACATGAACTCTTTAAAAAATCAGAATTTAAAAAAAGAGACTTTTGATAGTTTTTATTAAGACCTCGATATCAAATTTCAGCCAGAACGCCCAGCCAGCCCTGTCGCCTGCACGCCCGAACCCCACCAGTCTAGTACATAACTTAACCCTCCCTCCCTCCCAACAAAAAAAGTACAAATAACATAAAAAAATAACAGATACACCTCAAATATATATTAACAGACAAACAGCAAATCCTCCATATAATTAATCTCATAGACCTAAAGGTACTGTAGAGCTCTTCTTACTTGCACACAATATAGCTGGGTTGCCCCATCCTGTCTCTAGGGGTCCACAGCCCTGTATCGCCCCAACTCAACACACCCCACTCAGCTTTAGTATCTTAGAGAAACATTCATTATTGGTTTCAGGTGTGTTAGGTTAAGTCCAGAATAACAAGAGTACAGCAGACCCCCAGGGCCAGGCCTTAGCAAGCCCAGCGGCTAGGGTTTGACGTCGTAATGTTTTCATATGCGGCATCCAGACATAGTTTTTTCTTTATTTTTTTTTTATAGTAGGCCACTCTGGTAGACCTACATTATGATCAAATAACCACAGTAGACTACTTGGCCACTGTTAAAAGCAGTTACAGCCTCAGTGTTTACAGTAAACGCTCACTGGAAGTTCCACATGATTTTCACAACATTTATGTTTGCCCTCAGCAGATCTGAAATTTGCTCAGAGCCCCCAAAAAATTTGGTGGGAACATTGGTGTAGTGGCTTTGCTGGCATGCATTTCCTTCCTGTTTGGCCCTGTCCGGGGGTGTCCTCGGATGGGGTCAGTGTCTCCTGACCGCTCCTGTCTGTGTCGGGGGGCTAGGGTCAGTTTGAAATATCTGGAGTACTTCTCCTGTCCTATTCGGTGTCCTGTGTGAATTTAGGTGTGCTCTCTCTAATTCTCTTTTTCGCGTTCTCTCTCGGGGGACCTGAGCCCTAGGACCATGCCTCAGGACTACCTGACATGATGACTCCTTGCTGTCCCCAGTCCACCTGGCCATGCTGCTGCTCCAGTTTCAACTGTTCTGCCTTATTATGCTGGTCATTTATGAACATTTGAACATCTTGGCCATGTTCTGTTATAATCTCCAACCGGCACAGCCAGAAGAGGACTGGCCACTCGGCTGGGTTTCTGTACAGCACTTTGAGGTATCAGCTGATGTACGAAGGGCTATATAAATACATTTGATTTGCATTTAAAAACAAAAAGTTGAGTTTGCCACATCGAGATTTACATGCTAAAATCGCCACTGGAACTACCATATCTAATGAATGATTAAACAATATATTTACCTTTTTCCAATCCTCAGAAGGGACATAATTTTCATCTTCTTCTGACTCTTCCTCTGCATCCTTATCTGAAACAACATTTGACAGTTTGACTCTGTCTCACCGTTTCCACACATCAGCTCTCATTTTGAACCACTGGGTTAAAATGCATAAAGTGCATTCAGAAAGTATTCACACTCCTTGACTTTTCCCAAATTTTGTTGTCTTACAGCCTGAATTTTAAATGGATTCAATTGAAATTGTGTCACTGGCCTACACACAATACCCCATAATGTCAAAGTGTTTATGTTTAGATGTTTAGTTTTTATACAAATGATTAACAATTGAAAAGCTGAAATGTCTGGTTTTCAAACCCTTTGTTACAGCTATCTTAAATAAGTTCAGGAGTGAAGAAAAATTGGCTTAACAATTCACATAAGTTGCATGGACTCACTGTGCACAATAATAGTGTTTAACATTATTTTTGAATGACTACCTCATCTCTGTACCCGACATTAAATAATCTCAAGGTCCCTCAGTCAAGCAGTGAATTTCAAACACAAATTGAACTACAAAGACCACGGAGATGAGTAAAAAAATAAAATAAAGCAGACATTGAATATCACTTTGAGCATGGTGAAGTTATTGATTACACTTTGGATGGAGTATCAATACACCCAGTCAATACAAAGACAGACGTTCATCCTAACTCAGTTGCCGAAGAGTAAGGAAATCGCTCAGGGATTTCACCACGAGGCCAATAGTGACTTTAAAACATGTTACATAGTTTAATGGCTGTGATAGGAGAAAACTGAGGATGGATCAGCAACATTATAGTAACTCCACAATACTAACCTACATGACAGTGAAAAGGAATATTGTACAGAATAAAAAATATTCCAAAACATATATCCTGTTTGCAATAAGGCACTACAGTAAAACTGCCAAAAATGTGGCACAAAAATATAGTTTATGTCCTGAATACAAAGGGTTTGTTTGGGGAAAATCTAACAACATCACAGAGTACCATTCTCCATATTTTCAAGCATAGTGGTGGCTGCATCATGTTATAGGTATGCTTGTCATCAGCAAGGACTAGGTAGTTTTCTAGGATAAAAAGAAACGGAACAGAGCTAAGCACAGGCAAAATCCTAGAGAACCTGTTTCAGTCTGCTTTCCAACAGACTCTGGTAGAAAAATTCAGCTTTCAGCAGGTCAATAACCTAAAAGTTGCTGACCAAGATGACATTGAATGTTCCCGAGTGGCCTAATTCTTACAGTTTTGACTTAAAATAACATGAAAATCTATTGCAAGACTTGAAAATGGATTTCTAGCCATGATCAACAACCAACTTGACAGAGCTTGAATAATTTTAATAATAATAATGTGCAAATATTGTACAATCCAGGTGTGCAAAGCTCTTTGAGACCCAAAAAGACTCGTAGCTGCAATCGCTGCCAAAGGCGATTCTAAAATGTACAGAGTAAGGGGAGTGAATACTTATAGTACCAGTCAAAAGTTTGTACACACCTACTCATTCAAGGGTTTTTCTTTATTTATACTATTTTCTACATTGTATTATAATAGTGAAGTCATCAAAACTATGAAATAACACATGGAATAATGTAGTAAACCCCCCCAAAAAAGTGTTAAAACAAATCCAAATATATTTTAGATTCTTCAAAATTAGCCACCCTTTGCCTTGATGACAGCCTTGCACTCTTGACATTCTCTCAACCAGCTTCATGAGGTAGTCACCTGGAATGCATTTTCAACAGTCTTGAAGGAGTTCCAACATATGCTAAGCACATGTTGGCTGCTTTTCCTTCACTCTGCGGTCCAACTCATCCCAAACTGTCTCAATTGGTTTGAGGTCAGGTGATTGTGGAGGCCAAGTCATCTGATGCAGTACTCCATCACTCTCTTTCTTGGTCAAATAGCTCTTATACAACCTGAAGGTGTGTTTTGGGTCATTGTCCTGTTGAAAAACAAATGATAGTCCCACTAAGCCCAAACCAGACAGGAAGGCGCATTGTTGCAGAATGCTGTGGTAGCCATGCTGGTTAAGTTTGCCTTGAATTTTAAATAAAATTACAGACAGTGTCATCAGCAAAATACCCCCACACCTCCTCCTCCATGCTTCACGGTGGGAACCACACATGCAAAGATCATCCGTTCACCTACTCTGCATGTCACAAAGACACAGCGGTAGAAAACAAAAATCGCAAATTTGGACTCTAGACCAAATGAGATTTCCACCGGTCTAATGTCAATTGCTCATGTGTCTTCGTCCCATCAAGTATTTTCTTATTATTCGTGTCCTTTAGTAGTGGTTTCTTTGCAGCAATTCAACCATGAAGGCCTGATTCATGCGGTCTCTTCTGAACAATTGATGTTGAGATGTGCTTCACTTGAACTCTGAGTTGTAATCTGAGGTGGAGTTAATTGCTGATTTCTGAGGCTGGTCACTCTAAAGAATGTATCCCCTGCCGCAGAGGTAACTCTGGGCCTTCCTTTTCTGTGGCAGTCCTCACGAGAGACAGTTTCATCATAGTGCTTGATGGTTCTTGAGACTGCACTTGAAGATACTTTCAAAGTGCTTGACATTTTCCTTGTTGACTGACCTTCATGTCTTAAAGTAATGATGGACTGTCATTTATCTTTGCTTATTTTAGCTGTTCTTGCCATAATATGGACTTGGTCTTTTGCCAACTAGGGCTATCTTCTGTATACCAACCCTACCTTGTGACAACACAACTGAAAATGTCTCAAACACATTAAGGAAAAAAGTCCCACAAATTAAATTAAAAGGCACACCTGTTAATTGAAATGCATTCCAGGTGACTACCTCATGAAGCTGGTTGAGAGAATGCCAAGTGTGTAAAGCTGTCATCAAGGCAAAGGGTGGCTACTTTGAAGAATCTAAAATAAAAATATATATATATATTTTGATTTGTATAACACTTTTTTGATTACTACATGATTCCATATGTGTTATTTCATAGTTTTGATGTCTTCACTACTATTGTACAATGTAGAAAATAGTAAAATAATAAAGAAAACCCTTGAATGAGTAGGCGTGTCCAAAATTTTAACTGGTACTTTATGTACTTCATTTTCAATACATTTACCAACATTTCTAGAAACATGTTTTCACTTTGTCATTATGGGGTATTGTGTGTAGATGGGTGAAAATATATTTAGTCCATTTTGAATTCAGGCTGTAACAACAAAATGTGGAATAATGCAACAGGTATGAATACTTTTTGAAGGCACTGTAGAACAAGATCTCACAAACAATCCAATATAAAAAGCGTGTCTCGTTGAGGGAAACAAAGATGCATACTTTCGAAGTACTTGAGGGTCTGTGATCCGCGTATCAGCTCTGCCGTGCCGTGGGATTTGACGGAGCGCGTGCGACCCTCGCTGGAACACTGGTTCTCGTTCCCCATTCCTGACGAGATCTTCACCCTCTCGGTCTGAACACACACACACCCCAAAGCATTACACGCAATTCCCCCCCCAATGGTACATTCAAAGAAGCCCCTTTACAAGGGTGTCCACCCACTCTGCCCAGAGTGGGAGAAAACACTTTCCCTTCCTTATGTTATAAACTATAAAAAGGGCACTGAAGAAGGCAGTGATGCCGAAACGTTGGTGATTTACCCAATAAATGATTGAGAGTTATATATATATATAGAGAGTGCGACAATTTTTATAGTTTATTCTCTGATAGTCAGCAACTCCACACATTCTGGGTGGGTGCCAGCTTGTTTTTTTTTTATCCTTATGTTATAAAATACATTTTACCAAGACAAATAGGATTCTAAATTATCTAAATCTCTAACATATCACTAACAGTATATCCAAAAAGTCTGATTTCATAACCTAATAAACTCAGCAAAAAAAAGACCCTGTCTTTCAAAGATAATTCATAAAACTCCCAACAACTTCACAGATCTTCATTGTAAAGGGTTTAAACAGTCTCCCATGCTTGTTCAATGAACCATAAACAATTAATGAACATGCACCTGTGGAACGCTCGTTAAGACACTAACAGCTTACAGACAGTAGGCAAATAAGGTCACAGTTATGAAAACTTAGGACACTAAAAAGAGGCCTTTCTACTGATTCTGAAAAACACAAATGGAAGATGCCCAGGGTCCCTGCTCATCTGCGTGAACGTGCCTTAGGCATGCTGCAAGGAAACATTGAGGACTGCAGATGTGGCCAGGGCAATAAATTGCAATGTCCGTACTGTGAAACGCCTAAGACAGCGCTACAGGGAGAAAGGACGGACAACTAATCGCCATGGCCAGTGAAGAGCCCGGATCTCAATCCCACTGAGCATGTCTGGGACCTGTTGGATCGGAGGGTGAGGGCTAGGGCCATTACCCCCAGAAATGTCCGGGAACTTGCAGGTGCCTTGGAGGAAGAGTGGGGTAACATCTCACAGCAAGAACTGGCAAATCTGGTACAGTCCATGAGGAGGAGATTCACTGCAGTACTTAATGCAGCTGGTGGCCACACCATGACTGTTACACATTATTCAATTTCTGTTAATCACATGTCTGTGGAACTTCTTCAATTTATGTCTCAGTTGTTGAATCTTATGTTCATACAAATATTTGCAGAAAATAAACACAGTTGACAGTGAGGGCGTTTCTTTTTTTGCCGAGTTCACATCCGATAATAAGCACCAAGCTCTGTTGACAAGAGATACAGTGGGGCAAAAAAGTATTTAGTCAGCCAACCATTGTGCAAGTTCTCCCACTTAAAAAGATGAGGCCTGTAATTTTCATCAAAGGTACACTTCAACTATGACAGACAAAATGAGAAAAAAAATCCAGAAAATCACATTGTAGGATTTTTAATTAATTTCTTTGCAAATTATGGTGGAAAATAAGTATTTGGTAACCTACAAACAAGCAAGATTTCTGGCTCTCACAGACCTGTAACTTCTTCTTTAAGAGGCTCCTCTGTCCTCCACTTGTTACCTATATTAATGGCACCTGTTTGAACTTGTTATCAGTATAAACAGTCACACTCCAAACTCCACTATGGCCAAGACCAAAGAGCTGTCAAAGGACACCAGAAACAAAATTGTAGACCTGCACCAGGCTGGGAAGACTGAATCTGCAATAGGTAAGCAGCTTGGTTTGAATAAATCAACTGTGGGAGCAATTATTAGGAAATGGAAGACATACAAGACCACTGATAATCTCCCTCGATCTGGGGCTCCACGCAAGATTTCACCCTGTGGGGTCAAAATGATCAAAAGAACGGTGAGCAAAAATCCCAGAAATCCCAGAACCACCTAGTGAATGACCTGCAGAGAGCTGGGACCAAAGTAACAAAGCCTACCATCAGTAACAAAGTACTCCGCCAGGGACTCAAATCCTGCAGTGCCAGACGTGTCCCCCTGCTTAAGTCAGTACATGTCCAGGTACGTCTGAAGTTTGCTAGAGAGCATTTGGATGATCCAGAAGAAGATTGGGAGAATGTCATATGGTCAGATGAAACCAAAATATAGCTTTTTGGTAAAAACTCAACTCGTCGTGTTTGGAGGACAAAGAATGCTGAGTTGCATCCAAAGAACACCACACCTACTGTGCTTTGGGGCTGTTTTTCTGCAAAGGGACCAGGACAACAGATCTGTGTAAAGGAAAGAATGAATGGGGCCATGTATCGTGAGATTTTGAGTGAAAACCTCCTTCCATCAGCAAGGGTATTGAAGGTGAAACGTGGCTGGGTCTTTCAGCATGACAATGATCCCAAACGCACCGCCCGTGCAATGAAGGAGTGGCTTCGTAAGAAGCATTTCAAGGTCCTGGAGTGGCCTAGCCAGTCTCCAGATCTCAACCCCATAGAAAATCTTTGGAGGGAGTTGAAAGTCTGTGTTGCCCAGCAACAGCCCCAAAACATCACTGCTCTAGCAGAGATCTGCATGGAGGAATGGGACAAAATACCAGCAACAGTGTGTGAAAACATTTGACCTCTGTCATTGCCAACAAAGAGTATATAACAAAGTATTGAGATACATTTTTGTTATTGACCAAATACTTATTTTTCATCCATAATTTGCAAATAAATTCATTAAAAATCCTACAATGTGATTTTCTGGATTTTTTTCCTCATTGTGTCTGTCATAGTTGAAGTGTACCTATGATGAAAATGACAGGCCTCTCATCTTTTTAAGTGGGAGAACTTGCACAATTGGTGGCTGACGAAATAGCCCCACTGTATGCTTGTTTTTGTGATAAATTTTACACACAAAAAATACCATTAATATGAAGTGTATACTAAAATATAAAAATACTAGGTCATGTCTCAAAATCGATATCCATCTTACCTCAAATGTTTTACATCCTCTGGATTTGAGAAGAAAGAGGAGTTCAACGGTGAGCCTGTCAGTTAGCCTTAATTGTAGCACAGCATCCAGCCTACCTGACAATGCCATGGTCCAGATTTTTGACCAACATTATATTCTTGCCTCCATTGACTTAGTCACTCCAATTTTGGCCATCCTACAAGGCTAAAAACTCCACTTTTGAACAGATGACATGAGGTTTGGACCATTGTTTTTTTTAGATTGTGTATAACTAACATATTACCCATTGGTCAAAAGATGTTTTTGATTGCATTTACATTACATTTAAGTCATTTAGCAGACGCTCTTATCCAGAGCGACTTACAGATTGGACATCCTACCCTTTGAAACAACAAAATCAACATTCATTAGTATGAAATAGAGGCATCAGCATCAACGCTGACTAGATGTATCTATCATCAGCAAATTTGTAACAACTATACATTCTGACTGAATGTGTCAACCATGTTGGCTGTAAAATATGTAGTGATGCTTTATAACAATCAAATTAGAACAGTAAGGTGCAAACAAGCATTCCTTCTTTATGACTGTGTTGGTTGATATCCTGTTATTTCAGGAGATTCATGGCACCCACCTTATTCCTCTTCAGCTCGCCAATGTTTCTACTGCTTTCATCATTGTCCACATCCTCCTCTTCCTCCTCTTCCTCATCCTCCAACTCCTCTTCGTCCTCAAAGTCTTCCTCCTCCTCTTCTTCTTCATCCTCTCCATCTGCAGGTGAACCGCCGCCACATCCGTACATACTCAACAACTCATGAATGGGCATCTCTCCCTCCTATGGCACAAATGGAACAACAAGAAAATCCCTTTTGTTACACACTGAATTTAGTGGATTACCCTTAAAAATAGACTAACATAAATCACTGGCAAAACGTTGCAATAATAGGGATCAAATAGTCTATATATACACAGTACCAGTCAAAAGTTTGGCCACACTCATTCAAGGGTTTTTCTTTATTTTTACTATTTTCTACATTGTAGAATAATAGAGAAAACATCAAAACTATGAAATAACATATATGGAATCATGTAGTAACCAAAAAAATTTTCAAACAAATCTAAATATATTTTATATTCTTCAAAGTAGCAACCCTTTGCCTCGACAGTTCTGCAGCTTCATGATGTAGTCACCAGGAATGCATTTCAATAAACAGGTGTGCCTTATTAAAAGTCTCTTTCCTTCTTAATAATATAATAATAATAATAATAAATGCCATTTAGCAGACGCTTTTATCCAAAGCGACTTACAGTCATGTGTGCATACATTCTACGTATGGGTGGTCCCGGGGATCGAACCCACAAGCGTTTGAGCCAATCAGCTGTGTTGTGAGAAGGACCACAGTTGGTATACAGAAGATAGCCCTATTTGGTAAAAGACCAAGTCCATATTATGGCAAGAACAGCTCAAATAAGCAAAAAAGAAATGACAGTCCATCATTACTTTAAGACATGAAGGTCCGTCAACAAGGAACATGTCAAGAACATTGAAAGTATCTTCAAGTGCAGTGGCAAAAAACATCAAGCACTATGATGAAACTGTCCCTCATGAGGACCGCCACAGGAAAGAAATACCCAGAGTTACAGAGGATGCTGCAGAGGATAAGTTCATCAGAGTTGCCAGCCTCAGAAATGAGCAAATAACTACACCTCAGATTGCAGCCTAAATAACCTCTTCACGGAGTTGAAGTAACAGACACATCTCAACAGTAACTGTTCAGATGAAACTACGTGAATCAGGCCTTCATGGTCGAATTGTTGCAAAGAAACCACTACTAAAGGACACCAATAAGAAGAAGAGACTTGCTTGGGCCAAGAAACACGTACAATGGACATTAAACCTGTGGAAATATGCCCTTTGGCCTGATGAGTCCAAATGTGAGATTTTTGGTTACACCAGCCGCTGTCTTTGTGAGACGCAGAGTAGCAGGGATGCAAACCACTGAGGTCCCAAAAATGTTAGGGGGACAATGCAGGTTTTAACTAATTAAACAACAAAGAATATGACATACATGATCAGTCTCGGTGTGTAAAATAAAAAGTGGTTAATATGAACCTAACTCACAGCTAAAAAAATGTTTAAAAAAGCAATCTAATGTTATTTGTTGCCTAGACTTTACTGCAAATGACACCTAAGTCCTGAGAAAAAACAATACAGTAATATTGCAGTTACCATGACAGCCTTTATAATAGAATGTTTATAATGGAATGCTTGTGACAACACACATCTAACTATTGCACTCGGGGAAAAAAACACCTTAACGTAGAACTAGAATGAAACAGGCATTCTATTTTTGCTCTATTATATTGGCCACTAAAGTAGACATCGATCAAGTGCACAAGGCTACATGTGTGCAAAAACGTTCAATGTGTAAAAAATGTAATAATCCCAACTCACTCACACGTGTTACTGTCAAGTTCAACGCAACTAAAGCAATATCTTTGGGCTACACTGCACATTATTACACTTTCTGCCTGTGGACATCTGTTCTACAATGCGCCAGCAGAGCATGATACCCTTTGTTGGCATAATTCATCTCTTTCAGGCAGAGAGAACATGGTAGCATCCATCTTAAACCAGGCCCAGCTCCAGCTACACTTCATCCCTGAATCCATCTTAAACCAGGCCCAGCTCCAGCTACACTTCATCCCTGAATCCACCTTCCGGAGTCAATCACCATCTTCCGGAGACACCTGAAACCCCACCTCTTTAAGGAATACCTAGAATAGGATAAGTAATCCCTCTCACCCCCCCCCTTTAAGATTTAGATGCACTATTGTAAAGTGACTGTTCCACTGGATGTCATAAGGTGAATGCACCAATTTGTAAGTCGCTCTGGATAAGAGCGTCTGCTAAATGACTTAAATGTAAATGTAATCTTAAACCAGGCCCAGCTCCAGCTACACTTCATCCCTGAATCCATCTTAAACCAGGCCCAGCTCCAGCTACACTTCATCCCTGAATCCATCTTAAACCAGGCCCAGCTTCACTTCATCCCTGAATCCATCTTAAACCAGGCCCAGCTCCAGCTACACTTCATCCCTGAATCCATCTTAAACCAGGCCCAGCTCCAACTACACTTCATCCCTGAATCTACTTGTTTAACAAGCAACGCCTCATTTTCACCTAATTCTCTCATTACGAAAATTAACCACATAGTGTAGAGGGAAACCATTAGTTCACAGATAGTAGTTAGTTTTTTGGCTAGTTAACATTTCACACAGACTCCCAGGGTCCAGTAAGCAACTAACGTGTTATAACTTGAGGAACAGCAAGAAGTCGTATACCAGTGAATACTATAGCGATTTGGTTGGGTTACTAACATTAGCGCATCTGATGCTATAACATTAGCTGTGTGACTTTATTAGCCAGCTAATTTTCACACCATAAACTAAATTATATGATCAGTTAAGTTGGCCAACGTGAGTAAGACCTTCAAACAGGTCAACATACACAAGGCTGCGGGGCCTGACACATTTTCAACATGTCCCTCATTGAGTCTGTAATACCAACATGTTTCAAGCAGACCACCATAGTCCCTGTGCCCAAGAACACAAAGGCAACCTGCCTAAATTACTACAGACCCGTAGCACTCACGTCTGTAGGCATGAAGTGCTTTGAAAGGTTGGTAATGGTTGACATCAACACCATTATCCCAGAAACCCTAGACCCACTCCAATTTGCATACCGCCCAAACAGATCCACAGATGATGCATTCTCTATTGCACTCCACACTGCCCTTTCCCACCTGGACAAAAGGAACACTTATGTGAGAATGCTATTCATTGACTACAGCTCAGCGTTCAACAGCATAGCACCCTCAAAGCACATCACTAAGCTAAGGATCCTGGGACTAAACACCTCCCTCTGCAACTTGATCCTGCACTTCCTGACAGGCAGACACCAGCCACCCCAGTCATAGACTGTTCTCTCTATTAACGCTTACCGCATGGCAAGCGGTACCAGAGTGCCAAGTCTAGGACAAAAAGGCTTCTCAACAGTTTTTACCCCCAAGCCATAAGACTCCTGAACAGGTATCAAATGGCTACCCGGTCTATTTGCATTGTTTGTCTATAGGACAATGACCCAAAACACACCTCCAGGCTGTGTAAGGGCTATTTGACCAAGGTGAGTGATGAAGTGCTGCATCAGATGACCTGGCCTCCACAATTACACGACCTCAACCCAATTGAGATGGTTTGGGATGAGTTGGGCCGCAGAGTGAAGAAAAAGCAGCCAACAAGTGCTCAGCATATAGTATGTGGGAACTCCTTCAAGACTGTTGGAAAAGCATTCCAAGCGACTATCTCATGAAGCTGATTGAGAGAATGCTAAGAGTGTGCAAAACTGTCATTAAGGGCAAAGGGTGTCTACTTTGAAGAATCTAAAATATTTTGATTTGTTTAACACTTTTTTGGTTACTACACAAGTCCATGTGTTGTTTCATAGTTGTGCGTCTTCACTATTATTCTACAATGTAAAACATAGCACAAATAAAGACAAACCCTGAATGAGTAGGTGTGTCCAAACTTTCGACTGTTACTGTATATAACTAACAGGTTACTGTCCACAGGGCCATATTCATTAGAGCATGAATACTGTAGCAAAAAGGTTTGCAACATTAAACAAAAACAAGTGTTTCATCTTGGACATTCTCTCCCTGTTTCAGTTCATCTTCTTCCAGTGCATGAACACAACCCAGGATAACTTTCAAACCACTAAATGAAATGATTTTGAGACGCACCCGGGCAAGGTCGTCGATCTCATTGCTAAAGTTGGTCTCTCCCTCGAGCCTCTCCTCCTCTTCCAGTGTGCGTTCGTCGTCAAAGTCATGGACGAGCATATCTGCTGAAAGATCAAACTCACGGTCCTCTGCTGAACCTCCTGAGGAAAAACACACCAGGAAATTTTAAGAGGAGATAGTCGATGAAATAGTGCTTCATGGTTTATAACGAAAATATTATTAATTATGACAGTGGGATTTGTTCCGACCAATTTTACTTCATACGTGTTAATGTTCTAATGAGGATTTTTTTAAATGGCACATTCATTAGAAAACACACAATAATATTTACCTGGGCTCGTACTCCCAACGGAGGGCTAAAACAAAACTCAAGATTAGTCAGAACCACATACACAAGTACAACACACGTAGCTGTCTGTAACTTTTCGGTTCAGAGATATTTTCAGTAAATTATGCGGTTTTCTGGACGAGGCCAATGTCGTCTACAGACAAAAGGCCCGAACAAAAACATAAATAGGAACTACGATACAGTAAACGGATCATCCGTCTGCTAACGTTAGTAGGGTAGTGGATGGAAGGCAAAGTAAAAGCGCGCCTGAAACTTACTACTGGCTCCTCGTTGGCTAACGCCGACGTAAACATTTATATCAGTGACAGTAGTTTTTTTTTGGTGGTTGTAAACAAGGAGACCTCTGATGATCAGGCCAGCATTGAAACAAGTCAAATCAGACATTTCAAGTGAGCGATAATCAAATGGATTGTTCTCTCGCAATGTGGACACTTTGAATGATAGATAGCTATTTGCTAACCCACTGCCTCAGTTAACTAATCACATAATTACTTAGCTACATAGTGTCGCTTTCAGTACGCAGAATACCACCAGGTCAACCACAAAAAAAATGCAATAGCATTCGAGAATATGAACTTTGATCCTTTTCGAGTGAGTAACGTTAACGCTCGTAGTCAGCCAAGCTTCCCCAACAATAGCTACGTAGCTAGCTTAGCATAGCCATCGCGCTAACTAGCCAGGCATCATCGCTAAAACTGAAGTTTGCAAAATAGAATTTATGGAAATGAAGACAAGTTTAATATTTTAAAATGTATATCGCTTCTGCGTATTTTAGTGCATATTTATCGCTTCTCATTTTGGGCCTGTGCACCCGACAGAATCAACTCTATAAACCTAAAAACATTCTTATTTTCCCGAATATTTATTGGACTTTGCGTCCTACCTCCGCCATGTTTGAAATCCTGTAGGGTCACATTGGGGGTCAGCGATTTCCCGGATAGACTTGTGCTGCAGGCCGTGCTATCTGGGATCCTTGGGACGTCCCTTCCCCATTGAAGTTGGAATTTAAAATGGTTAGGGTTAGTGTAAAGGTAGGAGTTAGAGTTACTATCTTGATTTACAATCTTCTTCAAGAGAGTGTATAACAAAAATAACGTAGCTACAAACATGGGTGTAATTTAGCTATCACCAAAATTAGCAGACCATAACTTGATGTTATACTGATAGGGCTTCACATAGACTGTTACCTTTTTGGAGGAGAAATACACGTTTATTGCGTTTGTTTTTATTGAAACTTGATTTAACTAAAACTTTGAAATAGTGGTAAAGGGGACCGTTTTTCACAGAAGTGTGGTTGTCATAATTTCAAGGGATTATAGTTCTACCTATGTTTCTCATTGCTATGAAAATGTAATGGCCTACAATTACCTGCATTTAATTGAGGTAATAATTGAGGAGCAAACATGAGTAACTCTGAAAACAGACCAAATATTGTGAGATCCAAAAATGATGTCACGTCCTTTCTTGGAATTGTTGACATTGTGATGAGAAAATTGCCACAAATACCACTATGTTGCTATGTGGAAGGCCATTGCCTGAATCTGTTTTTACGATGGCCGGATATCTATATCTGTATCTATATCAAGATACCCCTCATTAAGGAACACTTTACCAGAGCATGGCAATAAACTGTCTCTCACTATCAAAAAACAAAATGTCATCTGCAGATGATGAGTACCAGATAGGAGGCACATCACCATCACAGTACGTATGACACATCTGAAAAGACTGTAGGAAAGCATGACTAGAGAGCCTATATAAAAAGGGAGACCACACAGGTGTCTTCAGAGAGACAGAAACGGTGTGTACTGAATCAACTATCTACAGCATCTTGATCCACGGAGCCACCATGAAGTCCCAGTTGTTCTCTCTGCTGCTGCTGCTGGGTGTGCTGTGTGTAAGGGAGGTTCGATTGGAGGACGCTGCGACTGTGAGAGCTGTGCGGCTCTGTGGACGGGAGTTCCTGAGGGCCGTGGTGTACACCTGTGGAGGGTCAAGGTGGAGAAGGCTTCCAGTAGAGGACATAAATGGTCAGTATCACAGAATTATATAAAACTGCATGATATTCTATCTCTATGGTCGTACTCATCATTTGAAAATCAGTGACATAGCAGTAGCATCTGTTACAAAATTAGAAATATAACTCAAGTCTTTTGCTATATGCCATAATGTAAACTTGAATGATAAATCATCATTCAACCTGAAGCTATGATGTGTGCTACATGTTTGTCAAGTTTTATAATAGTTTGCCAGAGAATGAAGCAAGAACAGACACTGGTTGCCCATTGCAGTATGTACATTAACAGTTTAGAATATTATGAAACATTCATAACAGTTGGTGTTCTGGTTGTCCAGGAAGGGTGGACCAGAATGGTCTGAAACCATGGGGGGCTGAGCCTGTGATGGACCAGAGACGACGAGACTTGAACGAAGCCCTGACCACCGTGTGCTGTCAACTGGGCTGTCGGAAGAGTGACCTTACAATCATGTGCTAGGGGCCAATGCGCAGGCATTGGCGACAAGGCGTTAATGTTTGTTGGAAAATAGTCCTTATTCAATATAGTTGTTTGGCTACAATGGATGTCAGCTAAAGATATCATTACTTCCAATTACTTTAATTTACTTTTATCATGACTTCCAATTACTTTAATTTACTTTTATCATTACTTCCAATTACTTTAATTTACTTTTATCATTACTTCCAATTACTTTAATTTACTTTTATCATTACTTCCAATGAAATTCCCCCATTGATCTTATCAGCAATAAAAACTAGACTTGTAACCATTGTGATATCTCTTCCGATGTCTTTATTATGGTTGATCTGACTTTTATTCATTCAACAAGAGGCAATACATGTTGTACAAAGGGCCATTTTAGCGAACCAAAGCAAATGGGTTACATTCAGCGAGTAGACATTTTGACTGGACAACTGTACAAAATCAATAATCTATTCAGAAAGTTATGACAAGACCAGCAAATTATTTCAACAAGTTATGACACTGAAACCCAAGTCATCAGTTCAATAACACTTCCACTGAATGAGGTCTATATGAAAATTGAACAGACTTTGCCTCTCAGGATGAAACTTAGACAATTTCTTTTAAGTCTTAAGTTTCTTAAAAATATAAAACATGCTCTACAAATTTGAGAACAATATTCAAAATATGCCAGAAGTCAAGACAGTGTGTGACTATGTGCCACAGTGATTGCAAAAGCTATTTGAGATTTAAAGGATCAAGAAATGCTGTATTATACAGTATTTGTACATTATTACACAGACAAGAACATATGTAACCAAAATGAATCATTTCCAGAAAGATATTCAGACTATGGTATGAACTTATTTCCTTTTTCCTGAGACTATATTGTTATTGCCTCCGATACTTCCTTGATACTTACAGTCTGTTTGATAAAACCACAATGCTCTAGGCATGACCTTCATTTAAAGTTTCCCATTTAATGGTTCCACACAACCATTCTCCATGACATGCAAATGAACATCATACACACGATAGACCATTTAGAATACCCATGGTATGGTACGAATACAGAAATAGAACATAGGTCATTTGGTACACTTTACTTGAAAGCTTAGTCATAGGGATTACATAAGACAGTTGTGACAATGACATTACAGTCGGTGTCACTTTATGGCAATCGACTTAACACTGTCACGACACAAGCCAGTTGGCTAGCTTTAAGCTTGCCCACTTAGCTGATCGAAACATTATTTGAGTCATCACAGTTGTCATAAACAGACACCAACAGTCGTGATTTTCAAACAAATCTAATCTATTATGTCATGCTTATAACACTGTTATGTAGCCCTTATGACAGACTACATGAGACTATATAGGACTTGAGTACCCACAGTCTAAGACAGTCATCTGTGACCATGGGTGATGACTCACTCAAAGTAAACAGCGTAGATGTTGGCCACGGCGAAGAGAGAGCTGTTCTTGAAGGAGTGTGAGGAGAAGGTATCGTTGGAGGAGTCCCACAGGCAGCGGCTCCCGATGCGCATGTTCTGGTCACTGAGCTGTCCGATGCTGATCAGAACAATGATCTTATAACGGGGAATCATCAGATCCTTCACCCTGGCTTTGATCACCTACAAGACAAGGAAGAGTCACGGACTGAAAGGGAAAAGGGAACTCTAGCAGCTATTTCAATCTCAGCCGGACTATTTTTGGCAAGCGGGTGTTTTTTGTGGCATGACTGTGGCCATATACACTGTAAGGTGTATCAGAGAGCTGTTGATTAAGCTATTTCTATGTTAAGATCAACCATACATGACAATTTAAAAAAACTCCATGGAAATTCAAGCCAAAAGATGCAAGACTGGTGCCTGACAATTTGTTAAGACAACTTGTCATAATTGTTTTATTTTACCAGGCAAGTCAGTTAACAACAAATTCCTATTTACAATGATGGCCTAGGAATAGTGGGTTAACTGCTTTGTTCAGGGGCAGAACGACAGATTTTGACCTTGTCTGGGATTCGATCTAGCAACCTTTCGGTTACTGGCCCAACGCTCTATCCACTAGGCAGCCTGCTGCCCCATGGTAGGGCAACGGTAGGGCAACGATTTTAGCTTTTGAAACAATATGACCATAGGAGTTGACAAGATAGCAGATCTGGCTAGGGCAATGATATAGGGGTTGGTGAATGTAGAAGCAGTCTAGCATCTAGGCTACCAGTTACCCCAAATTGTACCGATACCACTCTTGTCTGAAATAATAACTAAATAAAAACTCACTAATAATTGAATGAGTTCCTCTGCATAAGCAAAGGCATTATTTAATGACAATCAATAGTACCTCAGATATGGTCTTTGTCATCTGCCGACAGAGCTCAGCTTCATACTTCTCTTCTTGCAGGTAACTGTCGAGCACATCCTTCAGGATGTCATTGACCGTGAGAACAGGGAAGCGTCTATGTGGTGCTATTCAAAAGGGGGGGCATAAAGTTTCATACACTGTTACACTAATTCCATGTAGTTACTGAGTAACCACAATGGAATTAGTCAATTATAATCCAAGTAGCTTCCAGGCTTCCTCACCGAGTGATGAACGAGACATCGAATGATGGTAACGTAAGGCTATAGTAACCCAACTAACCACTCCTTCAAATGGGAATGTCATTATAAGCCTGATCCCAGGTCTGTTTGTGCTATCTTGCCAACTCCTATGGTCATTGTCATGCCGAACAGAGACAGATCTGGGACCAGGCTAGCACTGGTTAACATGTGGTGAAAATAAAGGCCTCACCCAATTGGAAGGTGTTCTCCATCTGTACTGCGGGTCGAGGGTTATCGTCATGGTGACCAGGCTCATCGATATAGGATACGGTGCTTATAGAACTGCAAATCAAGATAGATACGTATTCAGATACAGTGAAAGAACATCAAAAGGTCTGTGTTTGAGAAGTTGTCCTCAACCACTGATAGAGGGTCAGATAGTTTCCCCTCTCCCTAACGGTTGTATTAGGTTAGGATTGGGAGTAGTGCGTCTACTGATCTGATCCTAGATCTGTGGCTAGGGAAACTTTTACCTTATAAATTTGAATGCAACTTTAATATCATGAGGACAAATCTCCCGTCAGAGAAAATAGAATAACTAATTGATCTGGATAAATAAAATAAGTAGAAAATTCTTCAATAGTTTGGGCTAAATGCTTAACTTCAAAAGAGTACTCACTCCTTGATCTTGCCCCCTGTTTCCTTGGCTCTGACATCATGGCTGCCAAGGGATGACACACTACCTCTCTTCTTCAGAAGACGAGCTGCCTTGTCTCTAGCTAAATCAGACATTACTCTGCCTGTTGTCTAGCTACTCATAAGGGGGAAGCTTTGTATTAGGCACCTAAGCACATTCAAGGCTAAAATGATTTGTGTATCATATAGTGTGGTTGATGGTAACCATGTCAACACAAACAGATAAATAATAACACATACAAGACATTTATCAGTTCCAACTAAGTAAACAGTATAGTAGCTATAGGATTAAATTAGCCATTAGGAGAATTCAGTCTCCTGATAGAATGTGTGTAATGCAGAATGCACTGAACAGGGCAATACAGACCTACTGTTGTGCCGACTTGGAAAATGGTTTCTCCCAAAATGGGCAAACTTGCTCAGTTGTAAGACAACGGATCAAGGAGTGTATTCATTATGACTTGCAACGGAAACCGTTTACTGTCTAACCATTCAGGGTGTGTTCGTAAATTCAATCTGGAGTGCTAGAATGCACTCAAGAGTGTGCTCTGGGCGTTCGTAAATTCAGAGTGTTTTACATTTACATTTACATTTACATTTAAGTCATTTAGCAGACGCTCTTATCCAGAGCGACTTACAAATTCATATTGTCAGTTTGTAATTTAAGAGCGTTTCTCTCTCGGAGTGTTCAGAGCGCACACTGGACTCTTGATCCGAGCTACTTCCAGACACGAATGAAAGAACACCTAACTCTGACCATTTTACTTGCCCTAACAGAGCTGGTTAGGCTGTTTCCATGTTATCCAGAACGCCGGTGACTGTAACTGTGCTGCTTGCATCAATGATTAGTTACGCATTTATTTTGCCGACGTTTAACACCGGCCATATTCAACAGGGGTTCGTAAATTCGTCAGCGCTCTGGCACACTCAGACGAGAGTGCTCTGAAATCGGAGTAGATAGCCAGAGTGATTTCACGAACACAGTTATAAACCAAATGGAAGCAAGGAGAACAAACGAACCGAAACGGGGAGGGACCTACCCGAATTTGTCCAATATAAACTCTCGTTTTTATTGCAAAACGTTTTCCGTTTTGGCGTAAACGGTTTTTGTTGCGAAACGTTTTGAACATAATATATTTTTTGCACATTGCAACATAATCTGCGTTATGCATACACCCCAAGTGCAACAGTTCACCCTTTAGCCCAGCAACACAGACAGCAGCAGAATGTTGCAACCTGTGTATTCCAAAGTTCTACAAGCAGAAACATTGAAACATTTTTTGTTCAGCTGAAAATAACAACACTCTTACCTATTCAGAATTCACGAGTCAAAGCAGAAACATTGTAGCGATCCAGCGCATTGTGTTGTCCTGACAACCGTCCGTTTTGGAGGAGGGGTTTCCTATCCTGCACCAACTGCATTCATCGGGTTTTTAAAAGGACTCTGTACCGTTTGGCGCGCGCAATACAACTGACAACAACAACGCAATGCACATTCAATAGACTATCCAAGAGTAGTGTATATTCATCTGCGCCTGTAACATTGGAAAATGTACAAAATAATAATCAAGACATCCATTTTCATTTCCAATATTCTCCAATTCTTTATTACCAAGTAAAACAGGTATTACATTATATTAACTTTTTATATATTTACTCTTAAAATCTTTGGATGGGAAATGTACATGGTATGTTTGCATATTCAGTGTCCTATGCAGTGAATAAAATACTGACTGAAAAAACGTTTTATTTGTGAATACTTTTTAAAGGGCCAGTAAGGCTCAAACAAATCAATTAAATATTGCAACCAGGACAAAAAAACAAAAGTTGAAATACATTTACCATAGTTATTGATAATATCAAGGATTAAAAAGGCTCTTTTGTCATTGGTCGCGACTCATTTTGAATATACTGATTTGGAAATAAGTAACAATAATGTGAGGTAATTCTATTACCATTGTCATAAAGTGAAAATAATACACTAACATTATTTCTCCTTGAAATGGG
Source organism: Oncorhynchus gorbuscha (assembly GCF_021184085.1). Lineage (NCBI taxonomy): Eukaryota > Metazoa > Chordata > Actinopteri > Salmoniformes > Salmonidae > Oncorhynchus > Oncorhynchus gorbuscha. Next base: position 68,632,410 of record NC_060180.1, read on the forward strand.
CAGGAGCAAAACAATTACAGTTACACAAATGTATTTGTTGTTGGTGTGCAAGTCGGGAGGAAACCTAGGAGGACGTTACTGCAATCGTATCGTGGAAGTTTGATAATGTTGTTGTGGATTCATGCCAAAGGTCAAAGGGTTTAAAGGTTAAATCTTCAGGTGAAAGGTCAAACACGATGACATGACTAGAAGTTACAGTAAAAACAATCACATAGTACACGTACTATAACAGACGTAGGTCTGAATGAACCTGGTTACATTAGACTGAACGCTACACTCACTACTGTTTTCTTTACCCAGTCTAGGTCAGAATAGCATTGGATTAGGAGGGGAGGGGGGACTCTTTTGTGTGCTGCTGGACATCCTAAATGTCTTGAAATAAATGAACTAGCATTGTAGAGTAAAAAAAAGTTTTTAAAAAACAAACACTTTTGAGTAACGCAGATTTGGACAGTCAGTATTTTACAAGAAATCTGCGTTAGAAATAAAACAAAACAAAAATGTGTTCTGTAATGTATTGTAAAGGCTATCACCAACCGTATAACATATATCTGATTTGACAAACACAGAATCACCCATATGTCCAAAGGGACATATGAAGAAGCTTCTTTCATATTTACATTTTTTTTTACAAATAGATTTTCAATATACTGCTATTAGAAAATGATAAAACATCTATTAACTCCACATGGTGGAAAAACAAGAAACATAACATTAGGGGCTTCCGTTGAATATTCATTATTATTCTATTTTAGATAAATCATTCTTGAAGCACTTTTCCATCTTCTTTGCTGTTATACTTCCCAGCGGGCAAAACTGGTTGAAATGACCTCATAAAGACCTACTTCTAACCAGTAATTGATGTAATTCTAGCATTTACATTTTAGTCATTTAGCAGACGCTCTTATCCAGAGCAACTTACAGGAGCAATTAGGGTTAAGTGCCTTGCTCAAGGGCACATCTGCAGATTTTCCACCTAGTTGACTTGGGATTCAAACCAGTGACCTTTCAGTTACTGGCCCAACACTCTTAACCGCTAAGCTACCTGCCACCCTAACCAGTTGTGAAGATGTCATTTCAACCAGTTATTCTTGATTAGGACTCCTGGACACAACAACTCTAAGGGACAAACAGAATTCAGAAGGAAATGTAATCTGGTCCAAGGCAACTCTGCTATTCAGCCTGTAAGGTCAACTGCTTTGTTTTTGTCATCCACAAATCAGGAAAACAATATGAACCATTACATTATATGAACCACTTGACCTCCCAGCAAAACACACAACCACCACATAATAATGCTGTCTGTACGTTAACTCCAGGTTGTGGGCCTCAACGTGCTGGTGCAGTACCAGCTGGTACCATATCAGTTGAATCAACCCAATAAATAAAAGAAAAACATCAAAATGTCATCCTAACCCTGCACGTAGATTTCTGGTCATAATCAATTGTTATGTCATAATCAATTGTTATGTCATAATCAATTGTTCTTTTCATAATCAATTGAATGACAACAGTGTCTATCTATTCACATAAATCTGTCCAGTGCATCTTCCATCCATCACCCATTCACATAGAATTCTTCTCACAGATACGGCTGGATTACTGTATGTGCTGCCAATGATAATTGACTTTGCTAAATGGGAGTAAATGTGTCGAATCCATTATCTTTCATTATGATTTCTAAATGTTTTATTGATTAGGATGCCCAATAGCCAACGCCAATGGTGACAGCTAGTCTTACTGGGGTCCGACACATAACGAAAACATTACAGACAAAATACTTTACAATTGACCTCAACGACCTTCAAGGTGCACAAAACGAAGAAAAAAGGGTGACTACTTGCATAAACTCCAACAGTGCGACTACTGTATTTGAGTGTATTAAAACATAAAGCAATACCCTGGTGAACCCTGGTGGACAGTGCGTATTACATCACATCCTGTTGTTGCTGCTATGTCATCAGTTACCCCTCCCTGCTCAAGCGTTAGGTTTCAGACGTTTCTCAGTTGGTAACTTGTATCGAATGAAGAATCCATAAAAAGTCTCTCATCATCCTCACAGTCAAAAGCCATCGTATGGTTGAAAGGGTTCCATTTTACAACAGTGGTGACTAGTTGTCTGCCAGATATTTCCCTGTAACGGAAACACAAGCAGAGTATTCAGTCAGGGGAATTCCAACTGTTTGCAATTGCCAAAGTGTTGTCGTCTTACTTTGTTTTCATTGTCAGGCAACAACGTCACATTCAGGGTTAGAATCAATACATATTCAGTTCAGTTTCAAACGGGGCCCATGATCTCAGAACGTGTGTAAATGACCATGGAAGTAGGCAAGACAGCACAAACCGATCTGGGTCCAGGCTAGTATTTTCATGCTTCCCTCACACAGACACTGACCTGCTGCAAATCTCTTTTTGACCAGCGAGAGCCTGTAGCCAGTCCCCACCAGCTGGATGTCACAGCCTGACAGAGTGCTGCCCTCGCTGGTGAACTGCACCGCCAACTGGGACGGCTTACTGGGACCCTCTGTCAACTGGAACCTACCCAGTAGAGCCCCCACTCCTATAGGAGAGAGAATAATGATGATGGTGATGTTGATGGTGATGAAGATTACGACAAAGTTGAGGCAGATGATAACAAAGATGACGAGGAGGAAGAGGAGGAAAAGGAGGAAGACAGGAGAGGAGAAAAAGGAGGAAGCGGAGGAAGACATGAGAGGAGGAGAAAGAGAAGGAGAAAGAGGAGGAAGACAGAAGAGGAGGAAGAGGAGGAGAAAGAGGAGGAAGACAGGAGAGGAGGAAGATGAGGAAGACGGGAGAGGAGAAAGAGGAGGAAGACAGGAGAGTAGGAAGATGAGGAGAAAGAGGAAGAATGAGAGGAGGAAGTGGAGGAAGACAGGAGAAAGAGGAGGAAGACAGAAGAGGAAAAGGAGGAGAAAGAGGAGGAAGACAGGAGAGGAGAAAGAGGAGGAAGACAGGAGAGGAGGAAGAGGAGGAAGACAGGAGAGTAGGAAGATGAGGAGAAAGAGGAGGAAGACAGGAGAGGAGGAAGATGAGGAGAAAGAGGAGGAAGACAGGAGAGGAGGAAGATGAGGAAGACAGGAGAGGAGAAAGAGGAGGAAGACAGGAGAGGAGAAAGAGGAGGAAGACAGGAGAGTAGGAAGATGAGGAGAAAGAGAAGGAAGACAGGAGAGGAGGAAGATGAGGAAGACAGGAGAGGCGAAAGAGGAGGAAGACAGAAGAGGAGGAAGAGGAGGAAAAAGAGGAGAAAGACAGGAGAGGAGGAAGATGAGGAAGACAGGAGAGGAGGAAGTAGAGGAAGACAGGAGAGGAGAAAGAGGAGAAAGACAGGAGAAAGAGGAGGAAGATGAGGACAGGAGGAGGAAGATGAGGAGAAAGAGGAAGAATGAGGAGAAAGAGGAAGAATGAGAGGAGGAAGTGGAGGAAGACAGGAGAAAGAGGAGGAAGACAGAAGAAGAGGAAGAGGAGGAGAAAGAGGAGGAAGACCGGAGAGTAGGAAGATGAGGAGAAAGAGGAGGAAGACAGGAGAGGAGGAAGATGAGGAAGACATGAGAGGAGAAAGAGGAGGAAGACAGGAGAGGAGAAAGAGGAGGAAGACAGGAGAGTAGGAAGATGAGGAGAAAGAGGAGGAAGACAGGAGAGGAGGAAGATGAGGAGAAAGAGGAGGAAGACAGGAGAGGAGGAAGATGAGGAAGACAGGAGAGGAGAAAGAGGAGGAAGACAGGAGAGGAGAAAGAGGAGGAAGACAGGAGAGTAGGAAGATGAGGAGAAAGAGGAGGAAGACAGGAGAGGAGGAAGATGAGGAAGACAGGAGGCGAAAGAGGAGGAAGACAGAAGAGGAGGAAGAGGAGGAAAAAGAGGAGAAAGACAGAAGAGGAGAAAGATGAGGAAGACAGGAGAGGAGAAAGATGAGGAAGACAGGAGAGTAGGAAGATGATGAGAAAGAGGAAGAATGAGAGGAGGAAGTAGAGGAAGACAGGAGAGGAGAAAGAGGAGAAAGACAGGAGAAAGAGGAGGAAGATGAGGACAGGAGAAGGAGGAAGATGAGGAGAAAGAGGAAGAATGAGGAGAAAGAGGAAGAATGAGAGGAGGAAGTGGAGGAAGACAGGAGAAAGAGGAGGAAGACAGAAGAAGAGGAAGAGGAGGAGAAAGAGGAAGACCGGAGAGTAGGAAGATGAGGAGAAAGAGGAGGAAGACAGGAGAGGAGGAAGATGAGGAGAAAGAGGAGGAAGACAGGAGAGGAGGAAGATGAGGAAAAAAGAGGAGAAAGACAGGAGAGGAGAAAGATGAGGAAGACAGGAGAGTAGGAAGATGAGGAGAAAGAGGAAGAATGAGAAGAGGAAGTGGATGAAGACAGGAGAGGAGAAAGAGGAGAAAGAGGAGGAAGACAGGACAGGAGAAGGAGGAAGATGACAAGAAAGAGGAAGAATGAGAAGAAAAAGAGGAGGGAGGAGAGGAGAAATAGGAGGAAGACAGGCGGAGGAGGAGAAAGAGGAGGAAGGAGAGGAGAAAGAGGAGGAAGACAGGACAGGAGAGAGGAAAAAGAGGAAGACATGAGATGAAGAAGATGAGGAGAAAGAGGAAGAATGAGAAGAGAAAGAGGAGGAAGGAGAAATAGGAGGGAAACAGGTGGAGGAGGAAGGAGAGGAGAAAGAGGAGGAAGAAGTCACAGGAAAAGTGAAAGAGGAAGAGAAAGATCACCTACCTCCATTTTCAGACCTTTGGGAAAGGCTTGATATCTTCCATAGAATGTTCTGCTGTTCTGGGTTCCTTCCAGAGAAAATTAAATAAAGTTATAGTTGCCTTGATTATTTTAGTGACACTAACCTGGATAAAAACACTGTAAATGTACAATTCTAAGATTAAATATATTTAAAAACAATCTCAGTCAGCAATTCATTATCCTCACCAGGTGGCAGTGGGAATCATGGTTTGGAGTTTGGCCACGCCCCCGTCCACAGGGACCAGGAAATGGATGTTGTGGAGGGGGAAGGGGGCTGCGGCCATGGCCTCCATGTTGTATTTGTAGTCTATTCTGAGGTCCGTGCTGGTGGTGTCGCCACGCCAACTCACCGCCAGGTTCAGGGGAGTAGACTGGATCCCCTCAGCTGCTACCTAAGACACACACACAAGCACACACACGTGTAAACACGCATAAGCATACACACACACATACGTAAGCACGCACTTCATTGCATTTGTTTAACAATTACATGCCATTGTGACTATACAGTGTACACTGTATGGAATTACATCCCATTGTGACTGTACAGTGTACACTGTATGGAATTACATCCCATTGTGACTATACAGTGTACACTGTATGGAATTACATCCCATTGTGACTATACAGTGTACACTGTATGGAATTACATCCCATTGTGACTATACAGTGTACACTGTATGGAATTACATCCCATTGTGACTATACAGTGTACACTGTATGGAATTACATCCCATTGTGACTATACAGTGTACACTGTATGGAATTACATCCCATTGTGACTATACAGTGTACACTGTATGGAATTACATCCCATTGTGACTATACAGTGTACACTGTATGGAATTACATTCCATTGTGACTATACAGTGTACACTGTATGGAATTACATTCCATTGTGACTATACACTGTATGGAATTACATGTAATAATGTGTACTATGCAGACGGTCTCACCTGATATTTGATCATGTCCACATTGTAGTAGGTTGCTTGAGGCTTCTGGTCAGCGACTCTCCTCAGGTGACTCATCAGGTTTGGCATATTTACCCAGAACTCCTTGGTGTCCACATTGGACATGGTGGTGTCACTGAAAACAAATACATGACATGGGCATTTTGGGTTTACTGATGGTGCAATATTACATTGACTTTATCTGAGTCAGGTATATTATCACATTATATTGTGTATGTTTTCCAAAAATGTGTTTGGTGATCCTGGTAAGTGGTTTAACCAGGTTTCAAATTGCAGGGGTGTCTCTCCCTAACAAATCACAGGGGTGTCTCTCCCTAACCAATCACAGGGGTGTCTCTCCCTAACCAATCACAGGGGTGTCTCTCCCTAACCAATCACAGGGGTGTCTCTCCCTAACCAATCACAGGGGTGTCTCTCCCTAACCAATGACAGGGGTGTCTCTCCCGAAACCAATCTGAGCCTGCGTGTCAGGCTGAACAACACATTTTCTTGTGATTACATTCATGATAAAGCACAGGCCTTATTGCTTAAATGTAATCATTAAAACATGCTGCTATTGGTCCTGTGAATGTCTACTATGTTTAGGGGAATCCAGCAAGAGTCAATGTGTAGCTCCAATCCTGGCCACTATGGGACATCGTTTGGAACATGCCCAAAAAAATTTAAAATATGAATTCCTTGCCCCATAACACAATATTGAGTCCGTGTCCTGTATAATAAGCCTTACCAGCACAGTAGGTGTGGATTGGGGAGGACCTGCTCTAGCCGACAGTAGTTACTGATGCTGAAGGTGAGCACAGGGGCAGACGGATGGCTGGCAAAGTGCCTGGTGATGCCTGCTGGGAAAGACAGCACCATCTCCCCGGTGATCTTCACCACACATCTGGATCATGGAGAACAGAGCCAGCTCAGTGCTCAGAAACGGGTCAGTCCAAAAGAGCAAAACTACAGTACCCTGAATCCATAGGGGTGCCACAAACAATCTACATTTCCCACAGAAATATCCACAGAACAATATATTGCCTAGGCGCATTGCATTTCCCTGTGGGGACAACAAAAGGAGACAATACAGTTTGAAATTGAAATGAAATAGGCATACAGTAGTTGTAATATGATATATATCAACAATATCATAGCCATCTTACTTGTTGCATTTATTCTGATGAGGGTCGCTTTGCCGGCTGAAACATCATGTTGTCATGAATTTGCATTCACATCAGTATTAACTTTGATATAAATTTGACATCAATGTTGTTATTCATATCAGTGTCAATATTTCTACTTGTGTTAGCATTAGCCTATCTTTGAGAGGAATAGCCTAGCATCGATAGGAATGCAAGCCTTACTTGCTGGGGTCGGCTCCTTTGAAGTAGGCGTTGATGGTCTCAGTGAAGGCAGCCGCCACGGGCAGAGTGTCCTGGGCTCCCATGGTCAGTGGGCTGGGTCCTCTGGAGCATCCTGACACACACACACACACACACACACACACACACACACACACACACACACACACACACACACACACACACACACACACACACACACACACACACACACACACACACACACACACACACACACACACACACACACACACACACACACACACACACACACACTTGATCATCACATAAAAGGCACGATCTCAGTAGCAATATCCCTTCCTGTGTCTGTAACGGCCTACAGACATGTGGTCAGATGAGCAGACATGCGTAAGGGAGAGAGAAGGGAAGAGCATAGAAATGACAAGATAGATGATTGGAGAGATCATAGATAGCGAGACCAGAGAAACATGGACAGCCAGGGTAGTACATTACGATAGCCTCCATGCACTGGTACTGGGTCATGTTCATTAGGCACCAAACAGACTGAAAGGGACTACCTCTGAACTTGTCCAATAAGAAATGCTAGTGTTCCGTTTCCGTTGCAGAACGATTTTCCCCCGGCATTGTGCTCTAATGAATACGACCCTGATACGACTCACCTTCGAAAGACAAATAAAACCGGCCATGGTCAAACCATACCATGGTTGGCTGTTTTTCCTCTGTTCGTGTGGAGAGAGGTAGAGAACATGGAGGGAGGGAGAGGGGGATGAGAGGCAGGCAGGAGCAGACGAACAGAAGAGGAGAGGAGAGGAGAGGTGGATGAGTTATTGGAGGTATAACCCCATCACAAGACAGAGGGCAAGGCCAGAGGGAGCATGATGGATGGATGGAAAGAAATAATGTGTGCAGTCTTGTGGAGTCTGATTGGAACATCGGAGGTGTAGATGACTGTGTGTTTAGCAGAGTGAAGATGACGGGGCGGCAGTTAGCCTAGTGGTTAGAGCGTTGGGCCAGTAACCGAAAGGTTGCTGGATCGAATCCCGAGCTGACAAGGTAAAAATATGTTGTTCTACCCGTGAACAAGGCAGTTAACCCACTGTTCCCCAGTTGGCCGTCATTGTAAATAAGAAATTTGTTTCTTAACTGACTTGCCTAGTTAAATAAAAACACTTTAAAATATGACAAGGGAGGTGTGTGTATTCATCAGACTAACCACTTTGACCCATTACTGCTGCTCCTTAATTACTCTTATCTGTATTCTCGTAAGTAAGCATTTTACTGTAAGATCTACACTTCTTGTATTCAGCATTTCACTGTACACTTGTTGTATTCGGCGCATGTGACTAATAAAATTTGATTTGATTTAATGGTAAAAAAACCTGTTTCACAAAAGTCAAATTATAGGCTTCAAATGTGAGCATTCTACCATTGAATATGTTAACACCAGAGACATACACAGGTGAAGGAGGTGTTATGGAGGAGGGTAGTACCTGTAGTGGATATGTTGAGCTCTCTCCCCAGGGTGGGGGTGGAGGCTGCGCTCAGCAAGGTGATGGAGGAGGAACTCTCGGCTCGGGCCAGGGGGCAAAGGGAGGGGGCTGCCGGAGACTGGGGGCTGAAGGGCCGAGTCTGGGGGAGGGGGGGGGAATATCAGTAGCCTGTTGCTGAACCAAACATTTTCCCAACACAATGTAATGTTAGCAGAGCAGCCACAGTTAGGTTTAGTAGTATCTCTAACTTTGTGGAAATCAGTTGAAGAAAAACTAATAAGAGTCACAAGTCTAACATTCTAATAGTGTCTATCACAAGTCTAAAATTCTAATAGTGTCTATCACAAGTCTAAAATTCTAATAGTGTCTATCACAAGTCTAACATTCTAATAGTGTCTATCACAAGTCTAAAATTCTAATAGTGTCTATCACAAGTCTAAAATTCTCATAGTATCTATCACAAGTCTAACATTCTAATAGTGTCTATCACAAGTCTAAAATTCTAATAGTGTCTATCACAAGTCTAAAATTCTCATAGTATCTATCACAAGTCTAAAATTCTCATAGTATCTATCACAAGTCTAAAATTCTAATAGTGTCTATCACAAGTCTATAATTCTCATAGTATCTATCACAAGTCTATAATTCTCATAGTATCTATCACAAGTCTAAAATTCTAATAGTATCTATCACAAGTCTAACATTCTAATAGTATATATCACAAGTCTAAAATTCTCATAGTATCTATCACAAGTCTAAAATTCTCATAGTATATATCACAAGTCTATAATTCTCATAGTATCTATCACAAGTCTAAAATTCTAATAGTATATATCACAAGTCTATAATTCTCATAGTATCTATCACAAGTCTAACATTCTAATAGTATATATCACAAGTCTAAAATTCTCATAGTATCTATCACAAGTCTAAAATTCTCATAGTATATATCACAAGTCTATAATTCTCATAGTATCTATCACAAGTCTAACATTCTAATAGTATATATCACAAGTCTAAAATTCTCATAGTATCTATCACAAGTCTAAAATTCTCATAGTATATATCACAAGTCTATAATTCTCATAGTATCTATCACAAGTCTAACATTCTAATAGTATATATCACAAGTCTAAAATTCTCATAGTATCTATCACAAGTCTAAAATTCTCATAGTATATATCACAAGTCTATAATTCTCATAGTATCTATCACAAGTCTAAAATTCTAAGTGTCTATCACAAGTCTATAATTCTCATAGTATATATCACAAGTCTAAAATTCTCATAGTATCTATCACAAGTCTAAAATTCTCATAGTATCTATCACAAGTCTAAAATTCTAATAGTGTCTATCACAAGTCTATAATTCTCATAGTATCTATCACAAGTCTAAAATTCTAATAGTGTCTATCACAAGTCTATAATTCTCATAGTATATATCACAAGTCTAAAATTCTCATAGTATCTATCACAAGTCTAAAATTCTCATAGTATCTATCACAAGTCTAAAATTCTAATAGTGTCTATCACAAGTCTATAATTCTCATAGTATCTATCACAAGTCTAAAATTCTAATAGTATCTATCACAAGTCTAACATTCTAATAGTATATATCACAAGTCTAAAATTCTCATAGTATCTATCACAAGTCTAAAATTCTCATAGTATATATCACAAGTCTAAAATTCTAATAGTGTCTATCACAAGTCTAAAATTCTAATAGTATCTATCACAAGTCTAACATTCTAATAGTATCTATCACAATAACATTCTAATAGTGTCTATCACAAGTCTAAGTCTAGAAGTGTGCCATACCAGGTCTCCCATTGGTTTCCCAGGGGGCAGTTTGGGTCGAGAGGAGGGCCTTGTAGGAAGAGGGGGAGGGACTGGACTACCTCCTGACAGCGGCGTGGCAGGGCGAGGTGGAGAAGAGGGGCCTATAAAAGGAAAAGGGAGGACCTATGACCCCTATTAAGATTATGACCAGCCATGACCTCTAGATCCAATAGCAATTGTAATAGAGTAATGTCAACAAATTCCATTTTCACAATGATGGCATTACCCATTCTACTTGTATTGTATTTCTATGGTTTCCTAGAGTGGTAATCTACCCCTTGTATTTATATGTTTTCCTATGGTGGTAATCTACCCATTCTATTTCTATGTTTTCCTACAGTGGTAATCTACCCATTGTATTTCTATGTACTCACCACTGCCTGGGCAGGGTCCGGGGGAAGACACCATGGGCCTGTAGGCGGGCGGAAGGAGGGGGGACGGCACACCCCTGAAGCCCGGGGTCAGCACCATGGGCCAGGACATAAAGTCAGGCTGCTCCTCCCTAAGGAACACCAGAGGGGAAGGGATGCCTGCCCGAAGGGAGCGCTCCGCAGGCAGGGGGGGAGGGATGGGACTAGTAGGGGCAGGGGAGTATTCCAGTGGGGCAGCAGGGGTAGAGGGAGCATGGGAGTACTCCAGTATCTCATCATCATCCAAAAACAGACTAGGATTGATGGCGATGCACGGCGGGGAGTCTGGGGGCAAGAAGTCTGGAGGCAGGGGGGAACGGGTTCATTTGGAGGGGGAATGGAGATGATGGAGATGGGTGAGTCGGGGGAGAGGAAAAGGGCGGCGGGGAGGGGGGAGGCTCATCCGGAGGAGGGCCCCGGGAGAGGCAGGGGGAGTCTGGGGTGGAAGAGAGGGAGTTGGGCGAGTCAGGAGGAGGATAGGCAGGGGGCGGAGGCGGGGCCGGTTCTTCTGGTGGGGGTGGTCTCTCACTGTTGAAGCTGACCCATCGGGGCGAGGCCCTGCCCTCATTGATCCGGCAGGATTCCATGGGGCCGAACACATCTTCCAGGTCAAGCACGGGGGAACCTCTGTATGAGGCTGGGGATTGGACGTTCAGGTAGATGGGGGCGGGGCTTGAGACTATTCTCCCATTGTGTAAATCAACTGTCGGAAAATAAAAGTTCAGAGATCTTCCTGAGTTCACTTCTATCAATGCTGTCCAAAGAACAATGACAAGTGTGCACGAGGCATGGGAATATGGAAGATGATTCATGCCAAAACAAATACAAATAAAACCATTGAAGTTTTGGCATGAATCTGCTTCCATATGGGAATTATGGTTACTAGCAAAATAATATTACCGGAAGAATCAGACGAAGAATAGCCTTGACTAGCTGCTTGGATGTTCTTGGGAGGAAGTGGAGGAGGAGCTACAAAGAGAGTGACACTGTTATATAATGTTGCCGGAGAGGATTGCTGCTGTTTTACGGGTTCCGAATCAAATGTGCTATTTTGTTGGTTTTTCACATTGTTTGTAACTCATTTTGTACATAATATTGCTGCTACCGTCTCGTGACCGAAAAGAGCTTCTGGATATCAGAATAGTGATTACTCACTTCAAACTGGACAAATATTTTTTATTTAATGAGTCCGACGCGAAGGATATATTGCTTTGTCAAGACAAGGCCCAAATCCCCGTCATCAGCATGAAGATGGCGATGTTGTACCCACAGCGTCTATTAAAACATTCCTCAACCAGAAACCGTGGATTGATGGCAGCATTTGCGCAAAACTGAAAGTGCGAACCACTGCTTTTAATCAGGGCAAGGTGACTGGAAACATGACCGAATACAAACAGTGTAGCTATTCCCTCCGCAAGGCAATCAAACAAGCTAAGCGTCAGTATAGAGACAAAGTGGAGTCTCAATTCAATGGCTCAGACACGAGAGGTATGTGGAACGGTCTACAGTCAAGCATGGACTACAAAAGAAAAAACAGCCCCATCGCGGACCACAATGTCTTGCTCCCAGACAAACTAAACAACTTATTTTCTCGCTTTGAGGACATTACAGTGCCACTGACACCACACGCTACCAAAACCTGCAGGCTCTCCTTCACTTCAGCCAATGTGAGTAAAACATTTAAATGTTTTAACCATCGCAAGGCTGCAGGCCCAGACGGCATCCCCGGCCGCGTCCTCAGAGCATGCGCAGATGAGCTGGTTGGTGTGTTTACGGACATATTCAATCAATCCTTATCCCAATCTGCTGTTCCCACATGTTTCAAGAGGCCCACCATTGTTCATGTTCCCAAGAAAGCTAAGGTTACTGAGCTAAATGACTACCGCCCTGTAGCACTCACTTCCGTCATCATGAAGTGCTTTGAGAGACTAGTCAAGGACCATATCATCTCCACCCTACCTGACACCCTCGACCCACTCCAATTTGCTTACCGAATAGGTCCACAGACGACGCAATCGCAATCACACTGCACACTGTCCTAACCCATCTGGACAAGAGGAAAACCTATGTAAGAATGCTGTTCATCGATTACAGCTCAGCATTTAACACCATAGTACCCTCCAAATCGTCATTAAGCTCGAGACCCTGGGTCTCGACCCCGCCCTGTGCAACTGGGTCCTGGACTTCCTGACGGGCCGCCCCAAGATGGTGAAGGTAGGTAACAACATCTCCACCCCGCTGATCCTCAACACTGGGGCCCCACAAGGGTGCATTCTCAGCGCTCTCCTGTACTCCCTGTTCAACCAACTCAATCATCAAGTTTGCAGACGACACTACAGTGGTAGGCTTGATTACCAACAACGACGAGACTGCCTACAGGGAGGAGGTGAGGGCCCTCGGAGTGTGGTGTCAGGAAAATAACCTCACACGCAACGTCAACAAAACTAAGGAGATGATTATGGACTTCAGGAAACGGCAGAGGGAGCATCCCCCTATCCACATTGACGGGACAGTAGTGGAGAGGGTGGAAAGTTAAGTTCCTCGGCGTACACATCACGGACAAACTGAAATGGTCCACTCACACAGACAGCGTGGTGTAGAACCTCAGGAGGCTGAAGAAATTCGGCTTGTCACCAAAAACACTCACAAACATTTACAGATGCACAATCGAGAGCATCCTGTCGGGCTGTATCACCGCCTGGTACGGCAACTGCTCCGCCCATAACCGTAAGGCTCTCCAGAGGGTAGTGAGGTCTGCACAACGCATCACTGGGGGAAAACCTACACAACCCGATGTCACAGGAAGGCCATAAAGATCATCAAGGACAACAACCACCCGAGCCATACCTGTTCACCCCGCTATCATCCAGAAGGCGAGGTCAATACAGGTGCATCAAAGCAGGGACCGAGAAACTGAAAAACAGCTTCTATCTCAAGGCCATCAGACTGTTAAACAGCCATCACTAACATTGAGTGGTTGCTGCCAACACACTGACTCAACTCTAGCCACTTTAATAATGGAAAAATATGTGTAATAAATTTATCACTAGCCACTTTAAACAATGCCACTTTATATAATGTTTACATACCCTACATTACTCATCTCATATGTATATACTGAACTCTATACCATCTACTGCATCTTGCCATCTTGATTTAATTAAATGTATCACTAGCCACTTTAAACAATGCCACTTTATATAATGTTTTCATATCCTACATTACTCATCTCATATGTATATACTGTACTCTATACCATCTACTGCATCTTGCCTATGCTGTTCGGCCATCACTCATATATCATATATTGTTATGTACATATTCTTATTCATTCCTTTACACTTGTGTGTATAAGGTAGTTGTTGTGAAATTGTTAGGTTAGATTACTTGTTAGATATTACTGCATGGTCGGAACTAGAAGCACAAGCATTTCGCTACACTCGCATTAACATCTGCTAACCATGTGTATGTGACAAATAAAATTGGATTTGATTTGATGAAAAGACGGAGGAAAAGGGGGAGGAAGATGGGGAGGAAGATGGGGAGGAAAATGGGGTGCCGACGAATAGGTAAACCACCAGGTCCCTATTATTATTATTATTGAGGATGTATGTAGCAGGAGGACTCGTCATTTCCGGTCACAACTTGCAGACTTGTTTACGTGTTGCTGTGCGTTTTGTTGCCAACCTTACTTTGCTACCTGACAAGTTTACGTTTTTAAAACTTTTTAATTACCATTTATATTTTGTCGTTTTTCCCTCACTCAACTTTTTTTCATTCAACTTTTTCACTCCGGATGCTTTATCTGGACGTGGTTCATGAGGACCTCCAACAGCCGAAGCTAAGTAGTAACATTAACATGATGCCTTCTAATTGCAGTCGCTGTACTCATAATATACAGGAGAACGATCGCCTTACGGCGAGGATAGCTGAGCTGCAAGTCCAGCTTCAGACGCAATCGTTAGACAAGGGTAATTTCAGTGTAGGAAAGGATGAAACATCGTCTGTGCCACCAGTAAGTAAGATAGTAACGTTAGTATAAATCCCCTCGCATGGTCCCTGCAGCCGGACAACTTCTCACGGTTTCTGGAGGGAAATGCTGTAGGAATGCTCAACAGGTGTCGCTCATTCAGCCGACAGAAACTTTCAACCGGTTTTCCACATTAAGCAACGAGTCGGAGTCGAGGTCGAGCCTTCTCTTGTCTCTACTCCTCTCGTTACGGGTTCTGAGACGCTGAAGCTTCCCACCATTAGCTCTGACAAATTGAAAACTCTAGTCATTGGCGACTCCATTACCGGCAGTATTAGACTTAAAAAGAATCATCCAGCGATCATACACTGTTTACCAGCGGGCAGGGCTACCGACATTAAGGCTAATCTGAAGATGGTGCTGCCTAAAGCTAAAACTGGCGAGTGGAGAGAGTATAGAGATATTGTTATCCACGTCGGCACCAACGATGTTAGGATGAAACAGTCAGAGGTCACCAAGCGCAACATAGCTTCAGCGTGTAAATCAGCTAGAAAGATGTGTCGGCATCGAGTAATTGTCTCTGGCCCCCTCCCAGTTAGGGGGAGTGATGAGCTCTACAGCAGAGTCTCACAACTCAATCGCATTTTCTCTCTCTCTCATATTGAAAAAGCTACGGTCCGATTGAAATATTATCGATTATTTATTGTAAAAACAACCTGAGGATTGATTATAAAAAACATTTGACATGTTTCTACGAACTTTACAGATATAATTTGGAATTTCCGTCTGCCCCGTCGTGACCGCTCGAGCCTGTGGATTTCTGAACAAAACGCGCCAACCAAATGGAGGAAGTTTGGATATAAAAATAATCTTTATGGAACAAAATGAACATTAATTGTGTAACTGGGAGTCTCGTGAGTGCAAACATCCGAAGATCATCAAAGGTAAGCGATTCATTTTATTGCTTTTCTGACTTTCGTGACCAATCTACTTTGCTGCTAGCTGTTTGTAATGTTTTGTCAGCTGAGAGAGATGTCCTAACATAAAATGCTTGGATAGCTTTTGCTGTAAAGCTTTTTTGAAATCTGACATGCCATGTAGATTAACAACAAGCTAAGCTGTGTTTTGCTATATTGCACTTGTGATTTCATGAAAATTAAATATTGTTAGTAACCTTGCGCAATACCCTAGATGCAGTTGCACCCCTAAAAACAAAAAACATTTGTCATAAGAAACTAGCTCCCTGGTATACAGAAAATACCCAAGCTCTGAAGCAAGCTTCCAGAAAATTGGAACAGAATTGGAACAGCCACACCAAACTGGAAGTCTTCCGACCAGCTTGGAAAGACGGTACCGTGCGGTATCGAAGAGCCCTCACTGCTGCTACACCAAACTGGAAGTCTTCCGACTAGCTTGGAAAGAATAAGAACATTCGAAAACATAATGTTAACTTTCACTGCTATGCGGAAGACACACAGCTGTACATTTCAATGAAACATGGTGAAGCCCCAAAATTGCCCTCGCTAGAAGCCTGTGTTTCAGACATAAGGAAGTGGATGGCTGCAAACTTTCTACTTTTAAACTCGGACAAAACAGAGATGCTTGTTCTAGGTCCCAAGAAACAAAGAGATCTTCTGTTGAATCTGACAATTCATCTTGATGGTTGTACAGTCGTCTCAAATAAAAACTGTGAAGTACCTCGGCGTTACTCTGTACCCTGATCTCTCTTTTGAGATACGAGAGATACGAACATATCAAAACTGTTTCAAGGACAGCTTTTTTCCATCTACGTAACATTTCAAAAATCATAAACGTTCTGTCCAAAAATTATGCAGAAAAAATAATCCATGAGTTTGTTACTTCTAGGTTAGACTACTGCAATGCCTACTGCAATGCCTACTGCAATGACTACTGCAATGCCTACTGCAATGCCTACTGCAATGCCTACTGCAATGCCTACTGCAATGCCTACTGCAATGACTACTGCAATGCCTACTGCAATGCCTACTGCAATGCCTACTGCAATGGCTACTGCAATGCCTACTGCAATGCCTACTGCAATGCCTACTGCAATGCCTACTGCAATGCCTACTGCAATGCCTACTGCAATGCCTACTGCAATGCCTACTGCAATGCCTACTGCAATGCCTACTGCAATGCCTACTGCAATGCCTACTGCAATGCTCTACTTTCCGGCTACCCGGATAAAGCACTAAATAAACTTCAGTTAGTGATAAATACGGCTGCTAGAATCCTGACTAGAACCAAAACATTTGATCATATTACTCCAGTGCTAGCCTCCCTACACTGGCTTCCTGTTAAGGCAAGGGCTGATTTCAAGGTTTTACTGCTAACCTACAAAGCATTACATGGGCTTGCTCTTACCTATCTCTCTGATTTGTTTTGTTTTTTGTTTATTTAGTAAACATTTTCTTAACTCTATTTCATTGTTGGTTAAGGGTTTGTAAGTGAGCATTTCACGGTAAAGTCTACACCTGTTTTATTCGGCGCATGTGACAAATACAGTTTGATTTGATTTGACTTGGGTAAAACGACACTAGGTTAGTCTATAGACTTACTTAAAGCAGCAGTCAGCAGTTGAAACAATAACAACACCTACTACACACCATTGTTTCAGTCGAAGGCTGGAGAAATGGAACCCCTCTCAAATTCAAAGATAGCTATGAATGCAAGGACTGGCCATCCATGATATCAGAAGTGCAGTTTTAAGCAATGCGTTGAGTCTATACAGTGTTTGTTCACATTTACTTTGGTTTTTTTTGGAGTAAAACAAGCTTATATTTTGGGGTTCTGATGTGGTTAGACAGTTGAACTACAGCTCATGATGCATTTCTAAGTTATATTCTTCAATAATCAATGGGTACATATCAATCATTTATAAGTCCAAAAATGGATGTATAAACTGCTGATTGCCCCTTTAACACTTAGTAACACACTATTGACTATAACATTGGTCTCAAACTGGCGGCCTGTGGGCCATATGCGGACAACAAGCTGATATAAATGAGGCCCACCGTTGTGTTAGCAAATGTCATATAATAGCACAATCAGGACTGATATAAATGATATAGTGGGGGCTTACCTCCTGTGGGAAAGTTTCTGGTCAAAGGGGAGTCAGAGTCTGGTCTGGAGTCACACCATGCATCAGCCTCTATACAGACTACTATGATAGACAAAGGATATCAACATGGTTAATCACACCTCAGTGGGATATGATGCACAAACGTAACAAACAATTGACACACATTTAGATACCATTATGTAAAAACACAAAGACACACATACAGTCAGAAAGACTATTGAGAGTTACCATCATTTCTGTTACTATCGTATCTGTGTGTCTCATAGGTCGTCTCAGGAGAAGGCCCGAAGAAAGCTGGGGATGCTCTGCGATTCTGGGATACTCTCTCACTGGAAGAGATGGTATGTAAGTCGCTCTGGATAAGAGCGTCTGCTAAATGACTTAAATGTAAATGTAAATGTAATGTGATTTTAAAACTCTGATTTTCAAGATTTCAGCGATGTACTTGTATTTTGTTACTTAATTGAATTTAATAGCTTAATTGTTTTCCCAAACAAAACATTTATCAGAAACAACACAAATTATATCAATACAGTACATAGCAAATATGGTATCCTGTTTGCTGTGTCAGCGTTGGCAGTTTTGAACTCTGACCTTTGTGTCTCGGGGGCTTGTCTTGGTGTAGGGGTGGAGCGTCTGGGTCTGGCGATCTCCTCACCTGGAAAGAACAATCAGTGATATTAGATTATATACAGTATATCATCATATTATACTGTATCATATATTAATATATGTATTATAGAATAGCTCAAAAGTATAGTGGAGTTTTTGCATGTAAGTATAATGCCTTCAGAAAGTAATCACACCCCTTGACTTTTTCCCCATTTTGTTGTGATACATCCTGAAATTATAATGGATTAAATTGAGATTTTTTTTGTCACTGCACACAATACCCCATAATGTTGAAGTGGAATAATAATGTTTTTCAAAATTTTGACAAATTCATTAAAAATGTAAATCTGAAATGTCTTGAGCCAATAAGTATTCAACCCCTTTGTTATGGCATCTCAGGACAGATAATGTGATAATTATCTGATAATCAGATAATGTTATCAGATAATGTGCTAAACAAGTAACATAATAAGTTGGATGGACTCACTCTGCGTGCAATAATAGTGCTTATCATGATTTCTTTATGAATTTCAAAACAGATTAAACCACAAAGACCAGGGAAGTTTTCCAATGCCACGCAAAGAAGGTCACCTATCGGGTAAAAAAAAGAAGGAAAGAAACCGCTCAGGGATTTCACCATGAGGCCAATGGGGACTTTAACAGTAGTTTAGTGTCTGTGATAGGAGAAAACTGATGAGGCAAAGCAATTCACTTTTTGTCCTGAATACAAAGTGTTATGTCCGCGGAAAATTCAATACAACACGTTACTGAGTACCAATGTTCCCTCCAAGCTGCGTGCATGTGCAGTAGCTCCCCATGTTACGCATGCTCCCGCTTCCCCTCTCGGTCCCTTCATTACGCACACCTGTCACCATCATTACGCGCATCTGTGCTCATTGGACTCACCTGGACTCCTTCACGTTGTTGATTGCCCCCTCTATATCTGTCTGTTCCTCAGTTTTGTTCCCCGTGTCAACATTATTGTCGTAATGTCGTTTTATTCCCCCTCCCTGTACTTGCTTCTCGTCTCCAGCGTTGGTCCTTACACCCCAGGACTGCCTCACAGAAATATCAGCCCACAGAGAGAAGCACGAGATTGAACTTCACTCAACTTTCTAGAGCAGTGGACACCAACCAGAGTTAAATCAAGTTGACTCCTGGTTATTTCTCCTGCCTCCCAGAAAAACCTTCATGTAAATGCACGGTGATCCTTCTGTGCAATCATTCTAATTTCAGACCTGCTCTCTTATTTGTACATATAGGTTATGGGGCAGGCTGGTGGGGTAAGTAACTGATCTTGAAACAGGTCTTGGCAGTGGTGGTCAGCTAGTGAAGAGGTCCCTAGGTAAACTGAGGGATAGCCAAATCAGAAATTAATAAGAAAAGTTTTTAATGTCCAAAAATCCTTAAAAATATGATGAATCGAACCCAAAACAAGCCGAAGAACTGTCAGTTCCGGGTGAGAGGAGTGAGGAGCAAACTGCTCCTGATGGCGTTATCTTAGCTAGCAGCGCTGCTTATCCCAACAGTTCAGCATCATAACCGGGACCTCCACTAGCTAGTAGGCCTACTAGCGAGTCAGACTCGGCGGGAGAGGAGGTCAGGGAGCAGGGGGACAGAGCATCCACCGACGAAGTGCCCAGTTCAATTTGGACGGAAGCTCAGTTTAAGACCAAGCAAACTTATAACCCCTGGCTTGTCAAGCAAAATTCAAAGCTGGGCTGTACAACATTCAAAAAGGTAGAGAGTTTAGGCCCAGAAAAGACTGGAGGGATAAAACTAGCAAAAGAGTAGGTGAAATGTACATTAACATCCTCTGCCGTAAAAAAAAGCAACAAATAGCCCTCAGAAAAAAGGTTTCTGAACATGCCCAAATCAAGGCCCATTTAGCAGCAGCACGCATTGTAGACAAGGCTAAAGACGAACACCTTAACACAGGTTGTAGTTAACACTTCAAATAAAAACATAGACACTACAGCCAGAGTCTTCAGGAGACTAAACGTCACAGCAATTGACTGTCAGGAGTTAAATGGACTTGACATGGGGAGAATTCTCGATTTCCAATGTTGCTTGCTCCAAAATACAGCAGCATATTTCATCCAAAATGAAGCAAAAACTATTTGAAAGGATAGTACAGTGCTCTCCCAAAATCAGCCTAATGCTTGATGAGGCTACTAGTTTGAATAAAAAAAAAAGAGTGCCTTGATTGTATACGTCAGACTTCAGCTGGCAGATATGGATGTACCAGCAAACATGTTTCTTGATCTTGTGGAACTGGAGAATTTATCTGCTGGAATTGTCCGTAAACTCTTTCCAAGGTTTCAAACTGAATCGTGGAAGACCCAGCGACAGAGTCATTAATCAGAGGGAGTTTTTCGAGAGCTTGGCGAGGAACATGGAGGCTAGAATGTTCTCTCAAGGAGGACGGGCGGTGGACAATACAGGAAACAGACAATTCATAGAGGAGCTGAAGGTGTAGAATAGAATCTCTCTGGCAGCGGTTTGTCATTGACAGTCCACATAAGGTTATACACACCTACAGGCAGTACAGGGACACTGATGGTAATGATGAAAGGACATTCCAGATGGACTTAAAGAGCTGGCTCAGCACCATCCCCATCTACAGTGCAGAATGCGAGCGGGGACATTCTCAAATGAATCTGATTTGCACCTCAACCCGCGCCTCTCTGCATACCACCACCATATCATGGCTACTCTTTCTGAACCTTGTCGGCCCACCCCTGACCAAATTCCAACCTGTCCCCTATGTGAGGTCATGGATTGCTAAAGGACACAGATGTGTCGCAGACACCAGGAACAAAACAAGAAATAGGGAGGAGAAGTTTTGGAAAACTAAGGTAGGAAGATCCTTTTTCTTTTACAAACTTGTTCTGTACTGTGAAGTTAATCTGAATAAATGCTTCATATTAACACATAGGTAGGAGGCCAATACATTATAATATGTGATCTGCTGTAACCTACATTGATACATTTTATTGGAAGTATATTCTGATATCAAATCAAATGATTGTGATATGTTTGTTCCACTGCCACATTGATGTCTTGAAAAGTAAATGAAATTGGAGTCTTGGAAGGTGGAGGGTGTTGGAGGGTGTTCTGCAGTGACGCCTAAAAATGTTGCTGTACATTGTTGACGTCTTGCAAATGAGGCTGTAATGAATTCAGACTTCAAGCCCCACAGCTATACTAGAGGACGTGGGCATAGTATATGCAAGGTCTATTTCATGATCATGTGATATGTCAATTGTTTGTCAATGATGTTAAAGGTAATTATGATGCAACCATGACGGTGATACGATATGGATTACAATTATCATCCTGAATATTAAGGCTATAAGCACTACGTTACACACATAAGCACTCAACCATCTTACTCTTATACAGACATCGTACACACTCTCACTAAATCACATCCTCCAATATCATACACATCAACTTACTCAGATTTACGACACACATAATAATATCTTGTCTCAATTTTCTAACATCTGTGGCATTGGCTCACAGGCAAGGGAATAAAACAAATATTGTTTTCGCTGTAAAACATTTTAAAAATCGAACACGATGTGTATGATATTAACAATATGTTTATCTTTCATTTGCTGTATTGGACTTGTTAATGTGTGAAAGTTAAATATTTCTAAAAAATATTTTGGAATTTCCCGCACTGCCTTTTCAGCGGAATGTTGGGGGGGGTTCCGCTAACCATAAGAAGTTAACATAAATCATCAATAAGGTTCCAACCGGAGAATTCCTATGTCTGAAGAAAATCACTGGAACGAGAGCTAACTCTGTCGGGAGTGCACGTCACGAGCCTGAGACACTCTGCCAGACCACTAACTCATTCAGCTCCCATTGCCCCCTCCTTTATAGCAGAAGCCTGAAACCAGTTTCTAAAGACGGTTGACATCTAGTGGAAGCCGTAGGAAGTGCAACTTGACTCCATAGACACTGTGTATTCCATAGGCCAAGCTTTGAAAAACTATTTCCCACTTCCTGGTTGGATTTTTCTCAGGTTTTCACCTGCCATATGAGTTATGTTATACTCACAGACATCATTCAAACAGTTTTAGAAACGTCAGAGTGTTTTCTATCCAATACTAATAATAATATGCATATATTAGCATCTGGAACAGAGTAGGAGGCAGTTCACTCTGGGCACGCTATTCATCGAAAAGTGAAAATGCTGCCCCCTATCCCAAAAAGGTTAACAAATGTACAGCAAGATCAGTGCGAAGGCCAGAGGAATAACAGAGGAATAACTTTGATGACATACCGGTAGAGGTATATCAAGTCTTTTTGATATACTATAAACTCTATTGTTAGATTGTTTTAACTACTACTATAGACATGGTAGTCTGTCAGGTACTCAGCAGGAAGGTCTGATTTCTCTATTATTATAACAAGACCCAGACGGAAAATATAAAGACCCAGTTTATCTAAAAAACTGGAGGCCCCTTACACTTCAATGTTGTGATGCAAAAATACTAGCGAAATGCATAGCACTCAGAATTAAAAGGGTTTTACCAGGTATTGTTCATCCTGACCAGACATGTTCATCCTGACCAGTTTTTTACATGGACGATACATTGGAGATAATATACGACAACTACTAGAAATAATAGAACATCATGAAACATCTAAGAAGCCAGGCCTGGTATTTATAGCAGATTTTGAAAAGGCATTTGATAAAGTAAGACTGGATTTTCTATATAAATGCCTAGATTTTTTCAGTTTCGGTGATTCACTTATAAAATGGGTAAAAAATAACTTATAGCAACCCCAGGTGTAAAATAGTAAATAATGGCTACTTCTCAGAGAGCTTTCAATTGTCAAGAGGAGTTAAACAAGGGTGTCCACTGTCACCATATCTATTCGTTACGGCCATAGAAATGCTAGCTATTAATATCAGATCCAATAACAACATTAGAGGAATAGAAATACAAGGCTTAAAAACAAAGGTGGCCATGTATGCCGATGACTCAAGTTTTATATTAAGTCCGCAAGTTAGATCCCTGCAATGTCTCATTGAATATGTAGATACGTTTTCTGGACTCTCTGTATAGGTGTACAATAATTATGCTACGTGTACAATATTACATATTGGATCTTTACAAAATACAACATTTACATTACACAGTAGTTTACCAAAAAAATGGGCTGATGGTGAAGTAGACATACTTGGTATTCATATCACAAAATATATAAATAAGCTCTCCACAATGAATTTCAATAGAAAACTTGTAAAAATAGACAAGATCCTGCAACCATGGAGAGGTAAATGCCTGTCTATTTATGGAAAAATTGACCTGATTAACTCCTTAGTCATATCTCAGTTTATACTCACTTACTTATGGTTTTTCAAATCATATGAGCAAAAAAGATTTTGCTTTATCTAGGATGCTAAACCAGACAAAATAAACCGTGCCTATCTATATAATGAATATGAATTGGGTGGGTTGAGATTATTAAATATAAAAGCACGAAACATCTCTCTAAAAGCTTCACTTATTCAAAAGTTTTACTTGAACCCTAAATAGTTCTCAAGTAGGTTACTACGAAAATGTCACGACTTCCACCGAAGTCGGCTCCTCTCCTTGTTCCGGCGGCGTTCGGCGATCAACGTCACCGGCTTTCTAGCCATCGGCGCTCCGTTTCTCATACGTCCATTTGTTTTGTCTTGTTCCATTACACACCTGGTTTTCATTCCAAAATTGCTGTATGTATTTAGTCCTCTGTTCCCCACCATGTCTTTGTGTGTAATTGTTTATTGTTATGTGAATTTTTGTCAGGCGCTATACTTTTCCTATGTTCCGTGTTTTTGGCACGTTATTGTTATTATGTGCTGTCATTTTTGGACCGGAATTAAAGTGCGCCTGTTTATTACACTCTGCTCTCCTGCACCTGACTTCGCCTCCCGTACACACCCTTGACAGAAAAGCTCATTCATTATTTAAAAATGGCCTTTTGCCTTTGTGCAGATTGCCATGTCTAATTTCCGATTAATTGAAAATGACACTTTTTTCAAAGCATCTCTCTTTTTCAAACAAGCATTGCAGAGCTGGCTACAATCTCAATTTCATCCCCCTGACAAGATAGAACAAATATTACAACAAATATTATGGCTGAACTCAAATGTGCTGGTTGATAAAATACCCGTATTTAATGAAAATTGGATTTTGTTTTTAAATGATATTTTAAATTAGAATGGTAGAGTTATGTCATTCATTGAGTTATCATAATTGTACGGGAAGGTTTGCTCAATCCAAGAGTACAACCAATAGATTACAGCATTACCCCAAAAAATGGAGAAGGCAGCTGGCTGCGGGAGGAGGTAGGGAACTGGTCTGTCTGCCCAATGAAAAGGATCAAAACTATTTGACGACCAGGATGTTGACAACTGTGCCATACAGATTGCAAAATAGTTGGGAAGAGATTTTTGATGTACCGATTCCATGGTACAGGGTGTATGAGTTGATATATAAGACAACGCAAGATTCAAGACTTTGTCCTTTTCAGCTAAAGTTATTATATACAATTCTTGCCACCGACAAAATGTTGAATATTTGGGGCATAAAATCATTGAAGCGCTGCAGATTTTGTTGTGAGGATACAGAATCAAGCATTTATTTTGGTATTGCCCTCAGGTAGCCTGTTTCTGGTTTCAGGTTCAGGAATGGCTGAAAATGCATAGCATTGATCTAAAATTGACCCTAGAAATAGTACTGTTAGGAGATCTGGAGAGACCGGGTCAGTCAATTACTAATATACTAATACTCTGAATAAAAGTATTAATCTTCAACTCGCAATCTGTGGATTCTATTTGATTAGATAACTGTAATTGTACATTAAACATCACAGCATAGTTGAAAGATATATGTTGTGTAGAAATCCGAAGTGGGTGGCCAGTAGAGATAGATGGGATGGGCTGAGGGAAGCTGAGGATGGGCTGAGGGAAGCTGAGGGTTGGGATGTGGAATTGGAGACAAGAGGGAGTGGAGTTGCTGTGTGGGAGATAGAATGATGGTCACAGATAAAAGTCAAAAATAAAGTCAAAATAAAACATAATAAAAAGTATGTTTAAATGATACCGAGGGGCAGTGTTTTTACAGCTAATGCCTGTTTGCCTGAGGCTGATGTTTGTACACATGCATATATACACACACACTCATTCAAATAAACACATACAAGAACACACAGATACATGTAATAGTGCCAGAAATGCACACAAACATATACAGTTGGTATTGATGTTATGATTTTAGTCCTTGAGGTCCTTTGTTTTGTTATTTGTTTTTGGTTTGCTGTTTTCTTCTGTCATTTTCTTTGTCTCTTTAGGTCATTCTCTTGGTTGTTGGTGCGTTGGGGGGTTTGCTGTTTTCTTCTGTCTCTTTCTTTGTCTTTAGGTCATTCTCTTGGTTGTTGGTGCGTTGGGGGGTTTGCTGTTTTCTTCTGTCATTTTCTTTGTCTCTTTAGGTCATTCTCTTGGTTGTTGTTGCGTCGGGGGGGGTTTGCTGTTTTCTTCTGTCATTTTCTTTGTCTCTTTAGGTCATTCTCTTGGTTGTTGGTGCGTTGGGGGGTTTGCTGTTTTCTTCTGTCTCTTTCTTTGTCTTTAGGTCATTCTCTTGGTTGTTGGTGCGTTGGGGGGTTTGCTGTTTCTTCTGTCTCTTTCTTTGTCTCTTTAGGTCATTCTCTTGGTTGTTGGTGCGTTGGGGGGGTTTGCTGTTTTCTTCTCTCTCTTTCTTTGTCTCTTTAGGTCATTCTCTTGGTTGTTGTTGCGTTGGGGGGTTTGCTGTTTTCTTCTCTCTCTTTCTTTGTCTCTTTAGGTCATTCTCTTGGTTGTTGTTGCGTTGGGGGGTTTGCTGTTTTCTTCTCTCTCTTTCTTTGTCTCTTTAGGTCATTCTCTTGGTTGTTGTTGCGTTGGGGGGTTTGCTGTTTTCTTCTCTCTCTTTCTTTGTCTCTTTAGGTCATTCTCTTGGTTGTTGTTGCGTTGGGGGGTTTGCTGTTTTCTTCTCTCTCTTTCTTTGTCTCTTTAGGTCATTCTCTTGGTTGTTGGTGCGTTGGGGGGTTTGCTGTTTTCTTCTGTCTCTTTCTTTGTCTCTTTAGGTCATTCTCTTGGTTGTTGTTGCGTTGGGGGGTTTGCTGTTTTCTTCTCTCTCTTTCTTTGTCTCTTTAGGTCATTCTCTTGGTTGTTGTTGCGTTGGGGGGTTTGCTGTTTTCTTCTCTCTCTTTCTTTGTCTCTTTAGGTCATTCTCTTGGTTGTTGGTGCGTTGGGGGGTTTGCTGTTTTCTTCTGTCTCTTTCTTTGTCTCTTTAGGTCATTCTCTTGGTTGTTGTTGCGTCGGGGGGGTTTGCTGTTTTCTTCTGTCTCTTTCTTTGTCTCTTTAGGTCATTCTCTTGGTTGTTGTTGCGTCGGGGGGGTTTGCTGTTTTCTTCTGTCTCTTTCTTTGTCTCTTTAGGTCATTCTCTTGGTTGTTGTTGCGTTGGGGGTTTGCTGTTTTCTTCTGTCTCTTTCTTTGTCTCTTTAGGTCATTCTCTTGGTTGTTGGTGCGTCGGGGGGTTGCTGTTTTCTTCTGTCTCTTTCTTTGTCTCTTTAGGTCATTCTCTTGGTTGTTTTTGCGTTGGGGGGTTTGCTGTTTTCTTCTGTCTCTTTCTTTGTCTCTTTAGGTCATTCTCTTGGTTGTTGGTGCGTTGGGGGGTTTACTGTTTTCTTCTGTCTCTTTCTTTGTCTCTTTAGGTCATTCTCTTGGTTGTTGTTGCGTCGGGGGGGTTTGCTGTTTTCTTCTGTCTCTTTCTTTGTCTCTTTAGGTCATTCTCTTGGTTGTTGTTGCGTTGGGGGGTTTGCTGTTTTCTTCTGTCTCTTTCTTTGTCTTTAGGTCATTCTCTTGGTTGTTGGTGCGTTGGGGGGTTTGCTGTTTTCTTCTCTCTCTTTCTTTGTCTCTTTAGGTCATTCTCTTGGTTGTTGGTGCGTTGGGGGGTTTGCTGTTTTCTTCTGTCTCTTTCTTTGTCTCTTTAGGTCATTCTCTTGGTTGTTGGTGCGTTGGGGGTACTTGGGGGAGGGGATTTTATTTATTTGTCTTGGTGGGGGAGGGGGACTGTGGGAGGGGTCTCGAATTGGTGAGGGACAGCTATTTGGGAACTGTGGGGGGGGGGGGATCTTGGAGGGTTCAGGATCACCTTGTTTGGCCTGGTGGGAGATCTGTCAACGTGCCCTTGAGCAGGGTATTGACACTGGATGCTTCTGTGTGTCGCTCTGAATGGGAGTCTATTGGATGACTGGTGTGGTGTAGTTGTTGAGCAGCTTCACTGCAAGTATATTGTATGTTTCTGATATTCAATCAAAACATGTTTTTTTTTAAGTAGCCAATAGGCAGAGGGTAGCTCAATTTTATCTGATTCTCTGTAATAATGGTATGATAATAATAAAGTGGTTTCTTGCATCAAACACAACAACATTTTCAGTCAACTCCTTGTCGGAAGGACAAGTGGATAAACAAGTTCATTTTAAGCCCTGCATGTTTTCTTTCCAAAAGCACACATTGGCTGCTACTGTAGGCTGAATGATAGAACAGCTATTTCCATGCTAAACTGTTAAGGGATGCATTTTCTCCATTGTTTTTGATGGTAGGCCATTCTGGAAGGCCTGTATTGTGATCAAATAGCCATAGTAGCCTACTTGACCACTGTTAAAACTAACTTAAAGCGGGTACAGCCTCAGTGTTCACAGTAAACGCACGCCGGAAGTTGCATAACATTTTCACAATGTTCCTGAGTGGCTGAGTTACCGTTTTGACTTAAATCTGCTTGAAAATATATGGCAAGACTTGAAAATGGTTGTCTAGCAATGATCAACAACCAATTTTACAGAGCTGGAAGAATTTAGAAAATAATAAATGGGCAAATATTGTACAATCCAAGTGTGCAAAGCTGAATACTTATGTAAATGAGATATTTCTGTATTTCATTTTCAATACATTTAAAATATGTTATGGGGTATTTAAACAGTACCGGCACTCAAAATGAGCACCGGTACATATTTCAGTCCCAGTCAAGCACTGGTGATACCACAGCTACAGATAGTATTGTTGTGATTAGGAGCAACCAACCAACACACCACTGACTGTACTAACCCAGAGCTAAGACCCATGCAACACACACATACAGTCAGAAAGACTATTCTCCTGAGTGTTACCATTGTTTCTGTTACTATCGTATCTGTGTGTCTCATAGGTCGTCTCAGGAGGAGGCCCGAAGAAAGCTGGGGATGCTCTGCGATTCTGGGATACTCTCTCACTGCAAGAGATGGTAAAGTCAAGATTTGTAAATATGATTTTACAACTCTGATAATCAAGATTTCAGCGATGTACTTATACTTTGTAATTGAATTTAATATAAAAGCTTTATTTTTCCCCCCCAAACAGAACATTTAGCAGACCCAACACAAATTATAGCAATACAGTACATAGAAAATATGCTAGCCTGTTAGCATTAGCAGAGTTTTGACCTTTGTGTCTCGGGGGCGGGGCTTGGCGTAGGGGTGGAGCGTCTGGGTCTGGCGATCTCCTCACCTGGAAAGAACAACCAGTGATAGTAGATTGTATATCATAATGTACTATAATATATTATATATACTGACAGCCACTGAGAATGTGCATCTTAACTCAAACTATTGAAACTACAGTATGGATCACAACCTCAAACAACTAACTTAACTGATGGTGTAGAACTATGACAAGATACTGTACTGTACATGTACGCAGTTTACACTGACAGACTGTAAAACAAATTACAAATAGCATTACATTACATCCACAAACAATGTACTTACAAGACAGGTGTCTCTTTATTGAGCCCTGCAACGAAAACAAAGTACTTTTCAGTATACCAGTAAAAAGGAATCGTAACCTAACATACAAAACATGAATGTAAACACTTCAACCAATAATTACAGTAGAGGTCCTGGATTAGTCTCCATGTACAATTGCTAATGTGAAAGAATAGAGTGAAACTGTAAGTATATATAGAAACTGGAAAAATACAATATTTTGTGAGGCCATCAGTAAATGTCATAGGCACTGAAATGAAAGAGTGTTTGGGACTATAAAGAATGAAATGAACAGCATTCCAAACAATAATATTCATAATTAATTTAATTCCATGCAAGTGCTTTGGGTGCAGACACTTTTAAAATGAGCCACCAGGTGGCGACTTACCGGGCTGCGTCTCTGAGACCAACAAAAAGGAAGAGAGAACAGACCTGGTCAGAGAGTGAGTGACAAATCAGGCAAATAGAACCGAAAAGAATGTAACACCCCTCTACTTCAACACTGTGCAATAAAGCCTACATATAGTAATGCAGCAATACAACATAGCACCTGGTAGGTTACATTACCTCAGCTTGTCAAGACAACATAGCACCTGGTAGGTTACATTATCTCAGCTTGTCAAGACAACATAGCACCTAGTAGGTTACGTCACCTCAGCTTGTCAAGACAACATAGCACCTGGGAGGTTACATTATCTCAGCTTGTCAAGACAACATAGCACCTGGGAGGTTACATTATCTCAGCTTGTCAAGACAACATAGCACCTGGTAGGTTACGTCACTTCAGCTTGTCAAGACAACATAGCATCTGGTAGGTTACATTATCTCAGCTTGTCAAGACAACATAGCACCTGGGAGGTTACATTATCTCAGCTTGTCAAGACAACATTGCACCTGGGAGGTTACATTATCTCAGCTTGTCAAGACAACATAGCACCTGGTAGGTTACGTCACTTCAGCTTGTCAAGACAACATAGCATCTGGTAGGTTACATTATCTCAGCTTGTCAAGACAACATAGCACCTGGGAGGTTACATTATCTCAGCTTGTCAAGACAACATAGCACCTGGTAGGTTACATTATCTCAGCTTGTCAAGACAACATAGCACCTGGGAGGTTACATTATCTTAGCTTGTCAAGACAACATTGCACCTGGGAGGTTACATTATCTCAGCTTGTCAAGACAACATAGCACCTGGTAGGTTACGTCACTTCAGCTTGTCAAGACAACATAGCATCTGGTAGGTTACATTATCTCAGCTTGTCAAGACATCATAGCACCTGGCAGGTTACATTATCTCAGCTTGTCAATACAACATAGCACCTGGCAGGTTACATTATCACAGCTTGTCAAGACAACATAGCACCTGGCAGGTTACATTATCACAGCTTGTCAAGACAACATAGCACCTGGTAGGTTAAGTCACCTCAGCTTGTCAAGACAACATAGCACCTGGTAGGTTACATTATCTCAGCTTGTCAAGACAACATAGCACCTGGCAGGTTACATCACCTCAGCTTGTCAAGACAACATATTGCATATGTACTAGGAAGCTAAGTGTTTGTTTCTTGAGCTTCAAGAACGTGACTGATCGAAGTGCCTCAGGCCTTGAAAAACAAAGAATTGAACTGATTGTAAAGTAAAGAGATATCGGGGACTTTGAACAAATGCAGTGGTCAAGGCTATGATGGTGCCAGTACAATGAATGGCCAGTACTCAGGTGTTTTAAAGCTCAAATCAGACCAAGAGCCTAATGCTTCTTAGGAAGTTCTTTAGGAGTTTTAGTTTAGAAAACAAACTATCTGCAGATAGTTAAAAACAGCTTGATTGCCGTAGTAACATCAGGGAAACTGGGAGTGGTGATTCAAATACAGCAGTTCTGCAACATCTTTAATTGAGCCTCTCGTTCTCCTTAATTGCCGGCCTCAAGACGTTCCGGAAAGAGATTAACTGTATAGGAAGCTCTGGAGACAGGTCGACTGCATACCGGACAGACAATAAATTGGCAGATGCAAACAGATTATACTTAAGATTCGGAGTTGTTGTCATTGACGCTTCCAGGCAGCCTCTCGAGAGTAACATGTGTTACAA
This sequence comes from Oncorhynchus gorbuscha, assembly GCF_021184085.1. Lineage (NCBI taxonomy): Eukaryota > Metazoa > Chordata > Actinopteri > Salmoniformes > Salmonidae > Oncorhynchus > Oncorhynchus gorbuscha. Next base: position 68,663,810 of record NC_060180.1, read on the forward strand.
CGTTTGAAATGTTTGTTGGTGTTTTTTGTTGTTGTTGTTGTTGTGTCACACTGTATACTTTCCCCTGCTCTTTTAATGGACCAAGCATGGCTTTGACAACGATGGACTGTACAAACGGTGTGGAATAGTCATCACATTCTCTAAGGGATTTACAAAACACATGCACCTTCACTGGCACTGCATATCCGAGACAAACTTCAGTGCTTCGGGATAATGAGCGCAACAAGCCAGGTGACAGGGACTACAGCTGGTGAGGGCAGACGGAGGAAAATATTGACAATAGAAGGTCACCTAAAATACATTAAAAAAACACAATTGCTCACGTGAATGCAGAGTTTTAACTGAATTTTGTGATGTCGCAAATACGTCCAGAAATGCCGCAGAGACTCTGAATGTGCTTGTTTGTAATTCAAGATCATTGATAGACAAAGTGGATGAATTTGAACTGCTTCTTCAAATAGTAAATGCAGACATTGGATGTGTCACTGAAACTTTGGACAACGAAAATATCTCAGATGAATCTCTTTTGATATATAACTATCAGCTGTTCAGAAATGACAGGTCCAGAGGGGTCCAGAGGGGATGAGAAGGGCGTGACTATGTATGTGAATCACAGTATGCAGGCAAAGAGAAGAACTGACCTAGACAAAGAGGAGTGTGAGTGTATGTGGCTTCAGCTCCGTCCTAAACGAGTCCCCAGCTCAGTCTCAACTCTGTTAACTCTACCATCCACTATGAGAAAACACTTCCGCATAACACTGTGGATTATCTCATCAACACTGTCCATGTGATCAGGATGTCCTATCCCAAAATGGGGCTCATTTTGCGTGGAGACTTTAATCACCTGCCTATCAAGATGCTGACAAACTCCCATCCAGACATGAAACAAGTGGTCAAAGACAAGACCAGAGGGGACGCCATCCTAGATCTGATCATTACAAATCTGAAGAATCGCTACAACACCCCCACTGTACTTGCTCATCTCTCGGATCCAGTGATCACAAATGTCTGCTGTTCTCCCCAAACACAACATCAGGAGGGAGAAGCCAGGTGCAGCGGGAAAAAGGATGTCTGGTAACCCAGAACAGAAAGGAGGCATTGGCACGATGTATCGCCAGCACTGACTGGTCTGCCAAATATGAGGCTGAGAGCATTGATGCAAAGGTGGAGATGTTCAACTCCTGCATTCTAACTGCACTTGATGTATACATGCCAATAAGGAAATAAGAAAACAACAACACTGGGCAAGCCCTGGATGACTGAACGAATAAAGACCGCCATCAGGAAAAGACAGATGATTTTCAACAGGTGACGATGAAATGGAGAAAATACAGAAACACAAGTGCAAACGCTTATCAAAGAAGCAAAGACAAACTACTATAAAAACTGAAATCCAGGACCTAAAGAAGAGACGCCCAAAGGAATGATGGGACTTCATTAACAAAGGACTGGGACGACAGAAAACATCAGGAGGGAGAATACAGTTTCCACCACTGTTCCCACCACTACCAGTATATATACTCCACTTTAGACACACCTCCTTCTCTCCAATCCTTACATCTTATGGTTCCACAGGAAGAGGGTAACAGATTACTAAACCCTTATTACTCCCTTCAGGGGATCTGACCTGACCTCCTGACTTCCTCCCATCCACCCAACACATTCCAAAGCCATCTGTCTTTATACAGAGGACCATTAACTTCTGATGTAAAAGTCTGTATGTTTCACTCCTTTATATACTATGCTTCTGATCTATCATGTCTTTAATATCTCAATCTTCAAAGTTTACCCCGAATCCAACAGTACTAAAAGAGCATGCAGAAGATCTAGCCCCTGTCATCACACACATAGTTAACACCACCTAGTGGCAGGGGACTGTTCCTGCTGCCTGGAAGATTGCCAATGTGTGTCCCCATAGCTAAAGTGTCAAACCCATGTACAACGGATGACTGGAGGCCCATCTCTCTAACTTCATGCCTTGGAAAAATCCAGGAAACTTCATCAACAACAAAACAACTCATGCCAACAGTGCACAAATCAGTATGCCTACCTACCAAAGTCCAGTACTACTACCACATGTGTGAAAGCCACAGGCTAGTAACCATCACGTCTTCTTCCTGTGGTGTAGCTGTGGAACCAGGCTAGCAACCATCACCCTCTGTCTTCTTCTGGTGGTCTAGATGTGGAGCTAGGCTAGTAACCATCACCCTCTGTCTTCTTCTGGTGGTCTAGATGTGGAGCCAGGCTAGCAACCATCACCCTCTGTCTTCTTCCTGTGGTGTAGCTTTAGAGCCAGGCTAGTAACCATCCCGTTCTGTCTTCTTCCTGTGGTGTAGCTTTAGAGCCAGGCTAGCAACCATCACCCTCTGTCTTCTTCCTGTGGTGTAGCTTTAGAGCCAGGCTAGTAACCATCCCGTTCTGTCTTCTTCCTGTGGTGTAGCTTTAGAGCCAGGCTAGTAACCACCCCGTTCTGTCTTCTTCCTGTGATGTAGCTTTAGAGTCTTCTTCCTGTGGTGTAGCTTTAGAGCCAGGCTAGCAACCATCACCCTCTGTCTTCTTCCTGTGGTGTAGCTTTAGAGCCAGGCTAGTCCATCCCGTTCTGTTTTCTTCCTGTGGTGTAGCTTTAGAGCCAGGCTAGTAACCATCCCGTTCTGTCTTCTTCCTGTGGTGTAGCTGTGGAGCCAGGCTAGCAACCATCACCCTCTGTCATCTTCTGGTGGTATAGCTGTGGAGCCAGGCTAGCAACCATCACCCTCTGTCATCTTCTGGTGGTATAGCTGTGGAGCCAGGCTAGCAACCATCACGCTCTGTCTTCTTCTGGTGGTCTAGATGTGGAGCCAGGCTAGCAACCATCACCCTCTGTCATCTTCTGGTGGTATAGCTGTGGAGCTAGGCTAGCAACCATCACCCTCTGTCTTCTTCTGGTGGTCTAGATGTGGAGCCAGGCTAGCAACCATCACCCTCTGTCTTCTTCTGGTGGTCTAGATGTGGAGCCAGGCTAGCAACCATCACCCTCTGTCTTCTTCTGGTGGTCTAGATGTGGAGCCAGGCTAGCAACCATCACCCTCTGTCTTCTTCTGGTGGTGTTGCTGTGGAGCCAGGCTAGCAACCATCACCCTCTGTCTTCTTCTGGTGATGTAGTTGTGGAGCTAGGCTAGCAACCATCCTCTATAACTGCCCAACTGTCCTCTATAATTGCCCGAACGAACAGCCTGCGAAACGCTACTCTACACACTGCTATCAGACTCTATAATAACTCTACCTCTTAAAAATATCTTAGGGATCGATATGACAACAGCCAGTGAAAGTGCAAGGCGCCAAATTCAAAACAGAAATCTCATAATTAAAATTCCTCAAACATACAAATCTTATACCATTTTAAAGGTAATCTTGTTGTTAATCCCACCACAGTGTCTGATTTCAAATAGGCTTTACAGCGAAAGCACCACAAACGATTATGTTAGGTCAGAGCCAAGCCACAGAAAAACCCAGCCATTTTACAGCCAAAGAGAGGAGTCACAAAAAGCAGAAATAAAGACATAATTAACCACTAACCTTTGATGATCTTCATCAGATGACACTCATAGGACTTCATGTTACACAATACATGTATGTTTTGTTTGATAAAGTTCATATTTATATAAAAAATGTCAGTATACATTGGCGCGCTATTTAATTTTTTATTTTACCTTTATTTTACTAGGCAAGTTAGTTAAGAACAAATTCTTATTTTCAATGACGGCCTAGGAACAGTGTGTTAACTGCCTGTTCAGGGGCAGAACGACAGATTTGTATCTTGTCAGCTCGGGGATTTGAACTTGCAACCTTTCGGTTACTAGTCCAACGCTCTAACCACTAGGCTACCCTGCCGCCCCAGAGCTCCAAAAACATCCGGTGATTTTACAGAGAGCCACATCAATTTACAAAAATACTCATTATAAATGTTGATGAAAATACAAGTGTTATGCATGGAACTTTAGATGCACTTCTCCTTAATGAAACCGCTGTGTCAGATTTCAAAAAAGCTTTACGGAAAAAGCAAACCATGCAATAATCTGAGTACAGCGCTCCGAGAACAAATACATATATCCGTCATGTTGGAGTTAACAGAAGTCAGAAATAAAATGACAGATATTCACTTACCTTTGATGATCTTCATCAGAATGCACTCCCAGGAATCCCAGTTCCACAATAAATGTTGGATTTGTTCAAGAATGTCCATCATTTATGTCCAAATAGCTACTTTTGTAGGGCGTTTGGTAAACAAATCAAAACTCACGAAGCGCGTTCACTAGTTGCAGACGAAATGTCAAAAAGTTCCACTACAGTCCGTAGAAACTTGTCAAACGATGTATAGAATCAATCTTTAGGATGTTTTTAACATAAAACTTCAATAATATTCTAACCAGAGAATTCCTCTCTCTTCAGAAAAGCAAAGGAACGGGAGATACCTCTCATGTGAAATGCGCGTGACCAGCGAGTGTCTGCTGGCAGACCTCTGACTCATTCCCCTCTCATTCAGCCCCCCCTTCATAGTAGAAGCATCAAACAAGTTTATAAAGATGGGTGACATCTAGTGGAAGCCTTAGGAAGTGCAACATGACCAATATCCCACTGTGACTTCAATAGGGGCTGAGTTGAAAATCGACCAACCTCAGATTTCCCACTTCCTGGTTGGATTTTTTCTCAGGTTTTTGCCTGCCATATGAGTTCTGTTATACTCACAGACATAATTAAAACAGTTTTAGAAATGTCATAGTGTTTTCTATCCAAATGTACTAATACTATGCATATATTAGCAACTCGGACTGAGGAGCAGGCAAGCTACTCAATACAGCCCCCCATGGTTCTCCCAAAAATTCGACATTTTTAAATCACATTTCAATATTTACATTTCTTTCCATCATGAAAAAATGTCCTGTAATGTTTACAATTGTTCAATATTCTATTTATGTCACGTATTATGTGTTATGTATTTTAAATGAATGTTTTATTATTAGTAATGTAAAGTCTGCATTTCTTCAGTTTCATCTGTGAGCAAGAATAAACAAACTCAAACTCATTATCATCTTTAGCGGATTAACAGATTAACTGTGAACTGGCGTTAGAGTTGTGTGGTAGCAATATCAACTCTTAACTCTGGTATAACTTGGCATGCATCATTCAAGCCTAAATTTAAATTGTGTTCAGCCCAATGGACATATAATGCACAATGTCTCAGGAAAGACTGGGTTGTCAATACATAGAAAACAGTCGGATCCACAACCTGAATCTACAGGCTGTAGTGAAAACATTTGCACACAAACATGCAAGGCGACGCAGTTTCATACTGTAGCTACTAGAGGCGAGTCTCATACTGTGGCTACTAGAAACCAGCATCATACTGTAGCTACAAGAGGCCAGACTCATACTGTAGCTACTAGAGGCCAGACTCATACTGTAGCTACTAGAGGCCAGACTCATACTGTAGCTACTAGAGGCCAGCCTCATACTGTAGCTACTAGAGGCCAGCCTCATACTGTAGCTATTAGAGGACAGGCTCATACAGTAGCTACTAGAGGCAATGGTTAATACTGTAGCTACTAGAGGCCAGACTCATACTGTAGCTACTAGAGGCCAGGCTCATACTGTAGCTACTAGAGGCCAGACTCATACTGTAGCTACTAGAGGCCAGACTCATACTGTAGCTACTAGAGGCCAGCCTCATACTCTAGCTATTAGAGGACAGGCTCATACTGTAGCTACTAGAGGCCAGGCTCATACTGTAGCTACTAGAGGCCAGACTCATACTGTAGCTACTAGAGGCCAGCCTCATACTGTAGCTATATGAGGACAGGCTCATACTGTAGCTAGTAGAGGCCAGACTCATACTGTAGCTACTAGAGGCCAGCCTCACACTGTAGCTACTTGAGGCCAGGCCCATACTGTAGCTACTAAAGACAAGGCTCATACTGTAGCTACTAGAGGCCAGACTCATACTGTAGCTACTAGAGGCCAGCTCATGCTGTAGCTTCTATAGGCCAGGCTCATACTGTAGCTACTAGAGGCCAGGCTCATACTGTAGCTACTAGAGGCCAGCTCATGCTGTAGCTTCTATAGGCCAGGCTTATACTGTAGCTACTAGAGGCCAGGATCATACTGTAGCTACTAGAGACCAGGCCCATACTGTAGCTACTAAAGACAAGGCTCATACTGTAGCTACTAGAGCCCAGCTCATGCTGTAGCTACTAGAGGCCTGGCTCATACTGTAGCTACTAGAGGCCAGCCTCATACTGTAGCTACTAGAGGCCAGCCTCATACTGTAGCTACTAGAGGACAGGCTCATACTGTAGCTACTAGATGCCAGACTCATACTGTAGCTACTAGAGGCCAGGCCCATACTGTAGCTACTAAAGACAAGGCTCATACTGTAGCTACTAGAGGCCAGACTCATACTATAGCTACTAGAGGCCAGGCTCATACTGTAGCTACTAGAGGCCAGCTCATGCTGTAGCTTCTATAGGCCAGGCTCATACTGTAGCTACTAGAGGCCAGGCTCATACTGTAGCTACTAGAGGCCAGCTCATGCTGTAGCTTCTAGAGGCCAGGCTCATACTGTAGCTACTAGAGGCCAGGATCATACTGTAGCTACTAGGAGCCAGGCCCATACTGTAGCTACTAAAGACAAGGCTCATACTGTAGCTACTAGAGCCCAGCTCATGCTGTAGCTACTAGAGGCCTGGCTCATACTGTAGCTACTAGAGGCCAGACTCATACTGTAGCTACTAGAGGCCAGCCTCATACTGTAGCTATTAGAGGACAGGCTCATACTGTAGCTACTAGATGCCAGACTCATACTGTAGCTACTAGAGTCCAGGCCCATACTGTAGCTACTAAAGACAAGGCTCATACTGTAGCTACTAGAGCCCAGCTCATGCTGTAGCTACTAGAGGCCTGGCTCATACTGTAGCTACTAGAGGCCAGGCTCATACTGTAGCTACTAGAGGCCAGCCTCATACTGTAGCTATTAGAGGACATGCTCATACTGTAGCTACTAGATGCCAGACTCATACTGTAGCTACTAGAGTCCAGGCCCATACTGTAGCTACTAAAGACAAGGCTCATACTGTAGCTACTAGAGCCCAGCTCATGCTGTAGCTACTAGAGGCCTGGCTCATACTGTAGCTACTAGAGGCCAGCCTCATACTGTAGCTACTAGAGGCCAGCCTCATACTGTAGCTACTAGAGGACAGGCTCATACTGTAGCTACTAGATGCCAGACTCATACTGTAGCTACTAGAGGCCAGGCCCATACTGTAGCTACTAAAGACAAGGCTCATACTGTAGCTACTAGAGGCCAGACTCATACTATAGCTACTAGAGGCCAGGCTCATACTGTAGCTACTAGAGGCCAGCTCATGCTGTAGCTTCTATAGGCCAGGCTCATACTGTAGCTACTAGAGGCCAGGCTCATACTGTAGCTACTAGAGGCCAGCTCATGCTGTAGCTTCTATAGGCCAGGCTCATACTGTAGCTACTAGAGGCCAGGATCATACTGTAGCTACTAGGAGCCAGGCCCATACTGTAGCTACTAAAGACAAGGCTCATACTGTAGCTACTAGAGCCCAGCTCATGCTGTAGCTACTAGAGGCCTGGCTCATACTGTAGCTACTAGAGGCCAGACTCATACTGTAGCTACTAGAGGCCAGCCTCATACTGTAGCTATTAGAGGACAGGCTCATACTGTAGCTACTAGATGCCAGACTCATACTGTAGCTACTAGAGTCCAGGCCCATACTGTAGCTACTAAAGACAAGGCTCATACTGTAGCTACTAGAGCCCAGCTCATGCTGTAGCTACTAGAGGCCTGGCTCATACTGTAGCTACTAGAGGCCAGACTCATACTGTAGCTACTAGAGGCCAGCCTCATACTGTAGCTATTAGAGGACAGGCTCATACTGTAGCTACTAGATGCCAGACTCATACTGTAGCTACTAGAGTCCAGGCCCATACTGTAGCTACTAAAGACAAGGCTCATACTGTAGCTACTAGAGACCAGACTCATACTATAGCTACTAGAGGCCAGGCTCATACTGTAGCTACTAGAGGCCAGCTCATGCTGTAGCTTCTATAGGCCAGGCTCATACTGTAGCTACTAGAGGCCAGGATCATACTGTAGCTACTAGAGACCAGGCCCATACTGTAGCTACTAAAGACAAGGCTCATACTGTAGCTACTAGAGCCCAGCTCATGCTGTAGCTACTAGAGGCCAGGCTCATACTGTAGCTACTAGAGGACAGCTCATGCTGTAGCTTCTATAGGCCAGTCACATACTGTAGCTCCTATAGGCCAGGCTCATACTGTAGCTACTAGAGCCCAGCTAATGCTGTAGCTACTAGAGGCCAGGCTCATACTGTAGCTTCTATAGGCCAGGCTCATACTGTAGCTTCTATAGGCCAGGCTCATACTGTAGCTTCTATAGGCCAGGCTCATACTGTAGCTACTAGAGGCCAGCTCATGCTGTAGCTACTAGAGGCCAGGCTCATACTGTAGCTTCTATAGGCCAGTCACATACTGTAGCTACTAGAGGCCAGTCACATACTGTAGCTACTAGAGGCCAGGCTCATACTGTAAGAGAACGTAAGAGGAAAAGAGAGAGAGAGAAGCAGCAAGGAGGACCTCAGAAGACCAGGGGATTCTATCAAATTGGATTTAATTTAATTTAGCTTGACTGCAGACCATTTGTGTAGGCAATTAGCCAGACAATATAGTGGCAAAATTGTGGCTAAATTTATCCTCAAGCCGACTACTTTTTTCCAAAATGTTTAGGCTATTTGATGTGTCATTTTTATAAAGAGTTTATAAATAGCAGCTAAATAGTAGTTAAATACTGTATATAGGTATAGATAGTAGGCTACACTGCATAATGAAACAATGTAAGCTAGTGTTTTGAAGGTGTGCTGACTATTATTTGTCATTAATAGACTGGTTTTACACACAACTTCCAATCCAAGCTGGGAGAGAGCATGAGGATGGCTCATGTCATGCATGCTCAGGTAGGCTATACAGGACAATTGTATTATTATTTTAAAATCAATTGGTTTCTTATTAGTATTCTGTTGTATCGAACATGTATTTCATAATCTGCAATGTTTGAATTTCCAACTTGAATTACTGAAGAAATAATGACATTATTGCTGCCAGACAGCAACCTAAATGGCAGCCTTGTGAAATGTTTGACTTAACATGAGAAAATTACAATCAATTAGGCCTAATAAACATTTATCCATTAGCTAAAGCAAAGTTATAGGCTACATGCCCGGGCACCACAGAAAGCCTATAATCGATTCACATCAACCTGTTGCAATTTCAGCACCAAGAGCAGAGATCGGTAGTCTATACTTTTTGAGTGGCTGTCTGTCTGATGCATCCATTTGTCTTTTTTTTAAGGGGTGGGGGGGGGGGGGGGGGGTTCCGACCTTGCGGGGGGTCCAGAGAAGCTGCATTACGCCGGCGCCAATTAGCTTTGGTCAAACAGAATCAACAGGCTATGAACAGTGGTTATGCGGAGGATTGTGCATTATATACCATGCAAGCTTTTGCAAGGGAGATTCAAGTTATCAACCAAAATAAAAATGTGTTCAAGGCATGCAGTGTGAATGAGTTAGTACCATAAAGCATACATAACATGCAGAGGGAGGAATATCTAAATAACTCAAATAGAAGAGCCTATCCCAGCAGCCAAACTGGTTTTAATGACATCACTGACATCATTATGGTTTGTAAAATGACATTTTGTAAAAGTCTTTTTAGCAATCAGAAAAATACATCTTCATCTGGTTGTAAATCGGGTTATACCTGAGCAAATAACCATGTTCTGGCCATGTTCTGTTATAATCTCCACCCGGCACAGCCAGAAGAGGACTGGCCACCCCACATAGCCTGGTTCCTCTCTAGGTTTCTTCCTTGGTTTTGGCCTTTCTAGGGAGTTTTTCCTAGCCACCGTGCTTCTACACCTGGATTGCTTGCTGTTTGGGGTTTTAGGCTGGATTTCTGTACAGCACTTTGAGATATCAGCTGATGTACGAAGGGCTATATAAATAAATTTTATTTTATTTTATTTCATAACAACCAAAATACGATGTCTTTCTTTATGTTGTCGTGAAAACAATGACTGTTTAGTTCTAACCTGGTGACATGGCAGAGAATCTGTTTATAACAACAACAAAAATGTGACGTCACATCACATGCAACATTTTGCCCGCTGGGGATTTTTTAGCTTCCGCAGGGGAAAGAGAATCCAAGTTCGAAAAGAATCCACAGCCAAATGAATCCATGCCTTTTCTTTATACTGAAACAGATTAAGAAATTAAATAAATAAATAAAGACTGGCTTACCGGACTTCTCCTCTACAAGAATAACAGATGCAGGAGAGAGAGGGAGATGGAGAAAGAAAGATAAGATGCAGAGAGAAAGGGGAGATAGAGAGAGAAAGGGAAGAGGGGGAGAGGAAGGGAAGATAGAGAGAAAGGGAAGAGGGGGAGAGGAAGGGAAGATGGAGAGAGAAAGGGAAGATGGGGAAGATGGAGAGAGAAAGGGAAGAGGGGGAGAGGAAGGGAAGATGGAGAGAGAAAGGGAAGATGGAGAGAGAAAGGGAAGAGGGGGAGAGGAAGGGAAGATGCAGAGAGAAAGGGTAGATGGAGAGAGAAAGGGAAGAGGGGGAGAGGAAGGGAAGATGGAGAGAGAAAGGGAAGAGGGGGAAAGGAAGGGAAGAGGGGGAGATGAAGGGTAGATGGAGAGAGAAAGGGAAGAGGGGGAGAGGAAGGGAAGATGGAGAGAGAAAGGGAAGATGGAGAGAGAAAGGGAAGATGGAGAGAGAAAGGGAAGAGGGGGAGAGGAAGGGAAGATGGAGAGAGAAAGGGTAGATGGAGAGAGAAAGGGAAGAGGGGGAGAGGAAGGGAAGATGGAGAGAGAAAGGGAAGATGGAGAGAGAAAGGGAAGAGGGGGAGAGGAAGGGAAGATGGAGAGAGAAAGGGAAGATGGAGAGAGAAAGGGAAGATGGAGAGAGAAAGGGAAGAGGGGGAAAGGAAGGGAAGAGGGGGAGATGAAGAGGGGGAGGAAGTGAGAGGAGGAACAGATATTCAGATGTTTAGTACATTCCAGATCATATCACTGGATAGAATTAGCTGTAGCTGTCTCCAGTTTCAACAAAACGATTCATATAATACTTCATATAACACCCGAGAGAGATAGCTTTCTTGGAGTAGCAGTTACGGCCGTGGCCCTTAGTTACAATGACCCAGGTTTAAGTTCAAGTTCAGTCAGGGACATTGCACTTTATCCTACTTCACTGGGTACAGTTCTAGGGTCAGCATTCCCTCCCCTTAATCCAAGTCTTAACAATTAGTGGGAAAAATGCTAAACTGACCCAAAATCACCGTCTAGGGACAACTTCACCCTATTCCGGTTACATACAGTTAGAAACAGCAAGGACTCACCAAAGAGGGAGACAGAGCCAAACCTCCAACGGAAGCTTTCAGTTCATCCATAGAGGGGATGGCACACTTGGCAGTGTCGGAGGGCAACGGCTTGATCTTAATCTTGAACTTCCTGTTGTCGTCCTCGTCCTCAGTGTCGCTGGAGGAGAAGTGCTGCTTGCCTTTGGGAGCTGGTGAACACTCATTAAGTAAGAAGATCTTTTACATACAGATGTAGGATATTAATTTGAGCCAGTTTGCTACAGTAGGAAAATAATCCTGCAGCAACAGGAAATGTGAATTATTATGTGGATTATAATAAATGTATATTTGTTGTAGGGGTTTGTACATTTTTCGTTAGGACAAATCAAGTCTGACATTTTAAAGTGGAAATTACAAACTTTAGAAGCTTTTTTCAATCTTGAATACATTACAAGTTTGCATTTCCGGTGGAAATTTGTCCTTTGGTCTAGAGTCCAAATTTGAGATTTTTGGTTCCAACTGCTGTGTCTTTGTGAGACGTGGTGTGGGTGAACAGATGATCTTCGCATGTGTATTTCCCACCGTAAAGCATGGAGGAGGAGGTGTTATGGTGTGGGGGTGCTTTGCTGGTGACACTGTCTGTGATTCATTTAGAATTCAAGGCATACACTTAACCAGCATGGCTACCACATCATTCTGCAGCAATACACCAGCCCATCTGGATGGACTTAGTGGGACTATCATTTGTTTTTCAACAGGACAATGACCCAACACACCTCCAGGCTGTGTAAGAGATAATTAACCAAGAAGGAGAGTGATGGAACACTGCATCAGATGACCTGGCCTCCACACTCCCTCGACTTCAACCAAATTGAGATGATTTGGGATGAGTCGAAGCGCATAGTGAAGTAAAAGGAGCCAACAAGTGCTCAGCATATGTGGGAACTCCTTCAAAACTGTTGGGAAAATATTCCAGGTGAAGATGGTTGAGAGAATGCCAAGAGGGTGCAAAGCTGTCATCAAGGCAAAGAGTGGCTATTTGAAGAATCTCAAATACAAAATATATTTAGATTTGTTTAACACTTTTTTGGTTACTACATGATTCCATGTGTGTTATTTCATAGTGTTGATGTCTTCACTATTATCCTACAATATAGAAAAAAGAAAGAAAGGTATTCTAAAACTTTTGACCGGTAGTGTATCTCACTGCTGAAAACTGGAATATCTCACTGAATATTACCCTGCCCCTTACCTCGTCATGAGGCTCAATAGCTGATTTGATCCTAGGCCAGTGACTAGGGGTTACACAAACCAACATGTTCAATTGTAACCAATGGTATTAAAAACGTTCTAGGCAGGATGCAACAGAGATAGTGAGGGGAAACACTTATGTGACTCGAGACTGTTTTCACTCTTTCGGTCCTGCACGTCAGGTTCACTCACATGTAGAGCATAAAGATAGAGAGGGTGTCTGAGTGATTAGGCCTATTTAACATAGAGATCCTCTGGGCCAATATGTCGCTCAGCTAGCTAAACAGGTCAATAGCTTAGCAGTCAGTGTCCCAAGACTGTTGCCTGTGTAACAGCTTAGCTTCCACCCCTGTCTGCCCTGAGTTGGGCGTGAACCAGGGACCCTCTGCACACATTATCACTCATCACCAAAAGAAGCACAGTAATGCCGACCAGGACAACAGTACCTCTCTAGGTCTCATGGCAGGACAACAGAACCTCTCTAGGTCTCAGGGCAGGACAACATTATCTCTCTAGGTCTCAGGGCAGGACAACAGTATCTCTGTAGGTCTCAGGGCAGGACACCAGTATCTCTCTAGGTCTCAGGGCAGGACAACAGTATCTCTCTAGGTCTCAGGGCAGAACACCAGTACCTCTCAGGGCAGGACAACAGAACCTCTCTAGGTCTCAGGGCAGGATAACATTATCTATCTAGGTCTCAGGGCAGGACAACAGTACCTCTATAGGTCTCAGGGCAGGATAACATTATCTATCTAGGTCTCAGGGCAGGACAACAGTTGGACAAGACAACATTATCTCTCTAGGTCTCAGGGCAGAACAACAGTATCTCTCTAGGTCTCAGGGCAGGAAAACAGTATCTCTCTAGGTCTCAGGGCAGGACAACAGTTGGACAAGACAACATTATCTCTCTAGGTCTCAGGGCAGAACAACAGTATCTCTCTAGGTCTCAGGGCAGGACAACAGTATCTCTGTAGGTCTCAGGGCAGGACAACAGTATCTCTGTAGGTCTCAGGGCAGGACAACAGTATCTCTGTAGGTCTCAGGGCAGGACAACAGTATCTCTGTAGGTCTCAGGGCAGGACAACAGTATCTCTGTAGGTCTCAGGGCAGGACAACATTATCTCTCTAGGTCTCAGGGCAGGACAACAGTATCTCTGTAGGTCTCAGGGCAGGACAACAGTATCTCTCTAGATCTAAGAGCAGAACAACAGTATCTCTGTAGGTCTCAGGGCAGGACAACAGTATCTCTGTAGGTCTCAGGGCAGGACAACAGTATCTCTGTAGGTCTCAGGGCAGGACAACAGTATCTCTGTAGGTCTCAGGGCAGGACAACAGTATCTCTCTAGGTCTCAGGGCAGGACAACAGTATCTCTGTAGGTCTCAGGGCAGGACAACAGTATCTCTCTAGGTCTCAGGGCAGGACAACAGTATCTCTGTAGGTCTCAGGGCAGGACAACAGTATCTCTGTAGGTCTCAGGGCAGGACAACAGTATCTCTGTAGGTCTCAGGGCAGGACAACAGTATCTCTGTAGGTCTCAGGGCAGGACAACAGTATCTCTGTAGGTCTCAGGGCAGGACAACAGTATCTCTGTAGGTCTCAGGGCAGGACAACAGTATCTCTGTAGGTCTCAGGGCAGGACAACAGTATCTCTCTAGGTCTCAGGGCAGGACAACAGTATCTCTCTAGGTCTCAGGGCAGAACAACAGTATCTCTCTAGATCTCAGGGCAGGACAACAGTATCTCTGTAGGTCTCAGGGCAGGACAACAGTATCTCTGTAGGTCTCAGGGCAGGACAACAGTATCTCTGTAGGTCTCAGGGCAGGACAACAGTATCTCTGTAGGTCTCAGGGCAGAACAACAGTATCTCTCCAGGTCTCAGGGCAGGACAACAGTATCTCTCTAGGTCTCAGGGCAGGACAACAGTATCTCTCTAGATCTCAGGGCAGGACAACAGTATCTCTGTAGGTCTCAGGGCAGGACAACAGTATCTCTCTAGGTCTCAGGGCAGGACAACAGTATCTCTGTAGGTCTCAGGGCAGGACAACAGTATCTCTGTAGGTCTCAGGGCAGGACAACAGTATCTCTCTAGGTCTCAGGGCAGGACAACAGTATCTCTGTAGGTCTCAGGGCAGGACAACAGTATCTCTGTAGGTCTCAGGGCAGGACAACAGTATCTCTGTAGGTCTCAGGGCAGGACAACAGTATCTCTGTAGGTCTCAGGGCAGGACAACAGTATCTCTCTAGGTCTCAGGGCAGGACAACAGTATCTCTCTAGGTCTCAGGGCAGAACAACAGTATCTCTCTAGATCTCAGGGCAGGACAACAGTATCTCTGTAGGTCTCAGGGCAGGACAACAGTATCTCTGTAGGTCTCAGGGCAGGACAACAGTATCTCTCTAGATCTCAGGGCAGGACAACAGTATCTCTGTAGGTCTCAGGGCAGGACAACAGTATCTCTCTAGGTCTCAGGGCAGGACAACAGTATCTCTCTAGGTCTCAGGGCAGGACAACAGTATCTCTGTAGGTCTCAGGGCAGGACAACAGTACCTCTCTAGGTCTCAGGGCAGGTGACGTCACTTGCACTACGCCCGCTACTAGCTCACTGCTAATTAGCTAGCCATTCCACATGGACTACATCTGATCATCTAAAAGGATATTTTCTCTCTCCTCTCCGGGTCGGAGACTGAAGCCATCAGCGTCCACATCTGGAGCGGCCTGTAACAGGAAGTAAATATGTATGTATGGTAAAATGACTGTTTGTGACATCGTGTAACAACAAATACATTCACTTCTCTCATGCTTGTGGGTAAAAAAAAATGCACACATAACAAGTGCAGTCCTGTGTTTTTATAGCTGGAGAGGTTTGAAGATGCTTGTTTGTGGTTAGAATGTAGAATGTGGTTTGGGGTTAGAATGTAGAATGTGGTTTGGTGTTAGAATGTAGAATGTGGTTTGGGGTTAAAATGTAGAATGTGGTTTGGGGTTAGAATGTAGAATGTGGTTTGGGGTTAGAATGTAGAATGTGGTTTGGGGTTAGAATGTAGAATGTGGTTTGGGGTTAGAATGTAGAATGTAGAATGTGGTTTGGGGTTAGAATGTAGAATGTGGTTTAGGGAATGTTTTGGGGTTAGAATGTAGAATGTGGTTTGTGGTTAGAATGTAGAATGTGGTTTGGGGTTAGAATGTAGAATGTGGTTTGTGGTTAGAATGGAGAATGTGGTTTGTGGTTAGAATGTAGAATGTGGTTTGTGGTTAGAATGTAGAATGTGGTTTGTGGTTAGAATGTAAAATGTGGTTTGTGTTTAGAATGTAGAATGTGGTTAGAATGTAGAATGTGGTTAGAATGTAGAATGTGGTTTGTGGTTAGAATGTGGTTTGTGGTTAGAATGTAGAATGTGGTTTGGGGTTAGAATGTAGAATGTGGTTTGGGGTTACAATGTAGAATGTGGTTTGTGGTTACAATGTAGAATGTGGTTTGGGGTTACAATGTAGAATGTGGTTTGTGGTTACAATGTAGTTTGTGGTTACAATGTAGAATGTGGTTTGGTGTTAGAATGTAGAATGTGGTTTGGGGTTAGAATGTAGAATGTGGTTTGGGGTTAGAATGTAGAATGTGGTTTGGGGTTAGAATGTAGAATGTGGTTTGGGGTTAGAATGTAGAATGTGGTTTGGGGTTAGAATGTAGAATGTGGTTTGTGGTTAGAAAGTAGAATGTGGTTTGTGTTTAGAATGTAGAATGTGGTTTGTGGTTAGAATGTAGAATGTGGTTTGGGGTTAGAATGTAGAATGTGGTTTGTGGTTAGAATGTAGAATGTGGTTTGTGGTTAGAATGTAGAATGTGGTTTGTGGTTAGAATGTAGAATGTGGTTTGTGGTTAGAATGTAGAATGTGGTTTGTGGTTAGAATGTAGAATGTGGTTTGTGGTTAGAATGTAAAATGTGGTTTGTGGTTAGAATGTAGAATGTGGTTTGTGTTTAGAATGTAGAACGTGGTTTGTGTTTAGAATGTAGAATGTGGTTAGAATGTAGAATGTGGTTTGTGGTTAGAATGTAGAATGTGGTTTGTGGTTAGAATGTAGAATGTGGTTTGGGGTTAGAATGTAGAATGTGGTTTGTGGTTACAATGTAGAATGTGGTTTGGGGTTACAATGTAGAATGTGGTTTGTGGTTACAATGTAGAATGTGGTTTGGGGTTATAATGTAGAACGTGGTTTGTGTTTAGAATGTAGAACGTGGTTTGTGTTTAGAATGTAGAATGTGGTTAGAATGTAGAATGTGGTTAGAATGTAGAATGTGGTTTGTGGTTAGAATGTAGAATGTGGTTTGTGGTTAGAATGTAGAATGTGGTTTGGGGTTAGAATGTAGAATGTGGTTTGTGGTTACAATGTAGAATGTGGTTTGGGGTTACAATGTAGAATGTGGTTTGTGGTTACAATGTAGAATGTGGTTTGGGGTTAGAATGTAGAATGTGGTTTGTGTTTAGAATGTAGAACGTGGTTTGTGTTTAGAATGTAGAATGTGGTTAGAATGTAGAATGTGGTTTGTGGTTAGAATGTAGAATGTGGTTTGTGGTTAGAATGTAGAATGTGGTTTGGGGTTAGAATGTAGAATGTGGTTTGTGGTTACAATGTAGAATGTGGTTTGGGGTTACAATGTAGAATGTGGTTTGTGGTTACAATGTAGAATGTGGTTTGGGGTTAGAATGTAGAACGTGGTTTGTGTTTAGAATGTAGAATGTGGTTAGAATGTAGAATGTGGTTTGTGGTTAGAATGTAGAATGTGGTTTGTGGTTAGAATGTCGAATGTGGTTTGTGGTTAGAATGTCGAATGTGGTTTGGGGTTAGAATGTAGAATGTGGTTTGGGGTTAGAATGTAGAATGTGGTTTGGGGTTAGAATGTAGAATGTGGTTTGGGGTTAGAATGTAGAATGTGGTTTGTTTCCCCATTGTGGTTGAAACATCTTCATAAGCAAAGTATTGCATCAGCGGATCTGAAATTGTAATATATTTTCGTAATTTTTATTAGTCACGTCATTAGTTACTCCATTACTTATTAGTCACTAGTCATTAGTCACTATTCATTAGTTATTAGTCACTAGACATGTGTCACTAGTCATTAGTTAGTCATCACTGGTCACTAGTCATTATTCATTAATTATTGGTCAATAGACATTAGTCACTATTCATTAGTTATTAGTCACTAGACATGAGTCACTATTCATTAGTTATTAGTCACTAGTCATTAGTCACTATTCATTAGTTATTAGTCACGAGATATTAGTCACTATTCATTAGTTATTAGTCACTAAACATGAGTCACTATTCATTAGTTATTAGTCACTATTCATTAGTTATTAGTCACTAAACATGAGTCACTATTCATTAGTTATTAGTCACTATTCATTAGTTATTAGTCACTAAACATTAGTTATTAGTCACTAAACATTAGTCACTATTCATTAGTTAGTCACTATTCATTAGTTATTAGTCACTATTCATTAGTTATTAGTCACTATTCATTAGTTATTAGTCACTATTCATTAGTTAGTCACTATTCATTAGATATTAGTCACGAGATATTAGTCACTATTCATTAGTTATTAGTCACTAAACAGTCACTATTCATGAGTTATTAGTCACTAAACATTAGTTACTAGTTATGTCATGACCTTGAGTTTTGACAACCAGGACGGCACTTCCTGTTTTATCCCTACAGCTGTTTATTCCCTAACCCATTGTATTACTACTGGTTACTGACAGACGGATCACTTACTGCACTGTGCTGTACATATCTACTTACATATCGGTCCAAATCAATCTCCCCATAATAGCCATTTGGAGCCCCGTTGGTCTTTTTCTGTGATAATGGAACGTGTCAGTGAGAAACTCTCATACCATCAAGCATTTTATACAGTTGAAGTCGGAGGTTTACATACACTTAGGATGGAGTCATTAAAACTCGTTTTTCAAACACTCTACAAATTTCTTGTAAACAAACTATAGTTTTGGCAAGTCGGTTAGGACATCTACTTTGTGCATGACACAAGTCATTTTTCCAACAATTGTTTACAGACAGAGTGAATTATAAGTGAAATAATTTATCACAATTCCAGGGTGTCAGAAGTTTACATACACTAAGTTGACTGCGCCTTGAAATAGCTTGGAAAATTCCTGAAAATTATGTAATGGCTTTTGAAGCTTCTGATAGGCTAATTGACATAATTTGAGTATCTAGTATCTATATCCACAATATCTATATCCACAGTCAAATGAGTCCTATATCGACATAACCTGAAAGGCCGCTCAGCAAGGAAGAAGCCACTGCTCCAAAACCACCATAAAAAAGCCAGACTACGGTTTGCAACTGCACATGGAGACAAAGATCGTACTTTTTGGAGAAATGTCCTCTGGTCTGATGAAATAAAAACAGAACTGTTTGGCCATAATGACTATTGCCATGTTTGGAGGAAAAAGGGGGAGGCTTGCAAGCCGAAGAACACCATCCCAACCGTGAAGCACGGAGGTGGCAGAGTCACGTTGTGGGAGTGCTTTTCTCCAGGAGGGACTGGTGCACTTCACAAAATAGATGGCAACATGAGGCAAGAAAATGATGTGGATATATTGAAGCAGCATCTCAAGACATCAGTCAGGAAGTTAAAGTTTGGTCGCAAATGGGTCTTCCAAATGGACAATGAGCCCGAGCATACTTCCAAAGTTGTGGCAAAATGGCTTAAGGGCCACAAAGTCAAGGTATTGGAGTGGCCATCACAAAGCCCTGACCTCAATCCCATAGAAAATTTTGACTAGTATTAAATGTCAGGAATTGTGGAAAAACTGAGTTTAAATGTACTTGGCTGAGGTTTGTGTAAACTTCCGACTTCAACAGCATATCCACAGCTTGAATCAACAACAAAAACAGCACTATTGACGAATGGGAAACATTCAACTACAGTGAAGTAGACAAACAAAGAAGAGTGAGGATAAGAGCATCAATGACATCACATGGATTATTTACCCCATCGTCTACCTTTCTCCTACTTACTCCATCTTTGTCAGGGGAGCCCCTGTACAGAGAGACGAGAGAGGAAAGAGAGAAGAGAGGGGGAGAGAGAGAAGAGGGGAGAGATTATGAGAGGGGAGAGAGTATGAGAGGGGAGAGAGAGAAGAGAGGGGGAGAGAGAGAAGAGGGGAGAGAGTATGAGAGGGGGAGAGAAAGAAGAGGGGAGAGAGAGAAGAGGGGAGAGAGTATGAGGGGAGAGAGAGAAGAGGCGAGAGAGAGAGAGAGAAGGGGGAGAGAGAGAGAAGAGGGGAGAGAGAGAAGAGAGGGGGAGAGAGAAGAGAGGGGGAGAGAGAGAAGAGGGGAGAGAGTATGAGAGGGGAGAGAGTATGAGAGGGGAGAGAAAGAAGAGGGGAGAGAGAAGAGAGGGGGAGAGAGAGAAGAGGGGAGAGAGTATGAGAGGGGAGAGAGACAGACGAGAGAGGAAAGATCACAATCACCAGACTACTTAGAAAATATGGCCGATAAGCTCAAAAATATGTTTTGAATGACAGCTCAAAAATAGTTATTGAATAAAAATAACTTAACTTAATTTAGATGTCCTCTCTATTGATGTTCTACATAGAGCAACACACCAACTGCAGGTCTACGGACTTACAACCAAAGTGTCAACAAAGTAAATCCTGCTGTAGCTGCTGAATTCTGCAATGTTAAACTGTCTGCTGGGGATCACTCACGTTAAACTGTCTGCTGGGGATCACTCACGTTAAACTGTCTGCTGGGGATCACTCACGTTAAACTGTCTGCTGGAGATCACTCACGTTAAACTGTCTGCTGGAGATCACTCACAGTAAACTGTCTGCTGGAGATCACTCACAGTAAACTGTCTGCTGGGGATCACTCACAGTAAACTGTCTGCTGGGGATCACTCACGTTAAACTGTCTGCTGGAGATCACTCACGTTAAACTGTCTGCTGGAGATCACTCACAGTAAACTGTCTGCTGGAGATCACTCACGGTAAACTGTCTGCTGGAGATCACTCACGGTAAACTGTCTGCTGGAGATCACTCACGGTAAACTGTCTGCTGGAGATCACTCACGTTAAACTGTCTGCTGGAGATCACTCACGGTAAACTGTCTGCTGGAGATCACTCACGGTAAACTGTCTGCTGGAGATCACTCACGGTAAACTGTCTGCTGGAGATCACTCACGGTGAACTGTCTGCTGGAGATCACTCACGTTAAACTGTCTGCTGGAGATCATTTATGTTAAACTGTCTACAGGAGATCACTCACGTGGAGTCTGTGTCCTTCTCTTTCTTCCGTAACCCAAAGGCCTTCCTGGTGCGTTTCTTCAGTCCTAAAAGAGAAGGAATGAAGGGTAGCAGGGGAAAAAGTGAGTTGGAGAGAGTAGGCTAATTAAGTGCTGTAAAACATTAGTTCAATTTCAGTTGAATTAACTCATGTTTTACAGTGAAGGGGTTGGGGGGTAAATTTGAGGCAGAATTATGCATTTTAGGGGAGCAAAAGAATTGGGACAAATTCACTTATACACTGAGTATTACCAAACATTAAGAACACCTTCCTAATATTGACTTGCATAAATGTATTATGTCATTTTGGAGTCACTTATTGTTAATGACAATAGTATATGTTTTTAAACACTTCTACATTAATGTGGATGCTTCCATGATTACGGATAATCCTGAATGAACCGTGAATAATAATGATTGAGAAAGTTACAGACACAAATATCATACCCCCAGACATTCTAACCTCTCATCATTAAAATAACAGGGGATTCTATATTCTATTCTTAATTACAATAACAGGGGATTCTATATTCTATTCTTAATTACAATAACAGGGGATTCTATATTCTATTCTTAATTACAATAACAGGGGATTCTATATTCTATTCTTAATTACAATAACATGGGATTCTATATTCTATTCTTAATTACAATAACAGGGGATTCTATATTCTATTCTTAATTACAATAACAGGGGATTCTATATTCTATTCTTAATTACAATAACAGTGACTCCATAAGGACATAATCCATTATTTACCATTAGCAATCAGACACAACCTTGATATAGTCATTGTGTGCTATAAATATGGGACCAAATACCTCATTATTTTAAGTGAATTTGTTCCAATACTTTTGGTCCCCTAAAATGGGGGGGGGGACTATGTAGAAAAATTCTGTAATTTCTAAGCAGTTGATGAAAATACCCTCAAATTAAAGCTGACAGTCTGCACTTTAACATCATAGTCATAGTTTCATTTCAAATCCAAAGTGCTGGAGTACAGAACCAAAACAACAATAACATGTGTCACTGATCCAATACTTTTGGAGCTCATTCTATAAGTGAATTTGTCCAAATACTTATGACTTCTTTAAATGTGGGGACTAGATACATAAAGTGTTTTCATTTGTAAACGGTAAAATAGATATGTATGAAAATAGCCTCAAATGAAAGGTGATATTCTGGATTGTCGCCTCATATGAAACATTTGATTTCAAATCCAAAATGGTGGAGTATAGAGGCGTTATTTACCATTTTAGCATCACTGTCCAAATACATTCTGAAGGGAGTGTTGTACAACAAACCATGTCAGACGTAATCATTACAAAGTTGCAGAAAATTAATTACTAAGGAGGAAGGTTCAATTGCAGTCAATACAGGATTGTATTTTCTATTTCACATTTATTTAACCAGGTAGGCCTTGACCTGGCCAAGATAAAGCAAAGCAGTGAGACACAAACAACAACACAGATTGGCATATGGAATAAACAAAAGTACAATTAATAACACAATAGAAAAGTCTATATACAGTGTGTTCAAATGAGGTAAGATTAGGGAGGTAAGCCAATAAATAGGCCGTAGTGGCGAAGTAATTACAATTTAGCAATTAAACACTGGAGTGATAGATGTGCAGAAAATTAATGTGCAAGTAGAGATACTGGGGTGCAAAGGAGCAAAAAAATAACAATAATATGGGGATGAGATAGTTGAATGTGCTATTTACAGATGGGCTATGTACAAGTGCAATGATCTGTGAGCTGCTCTGGCAGCTGATGTTTAAAGCTAGTGAGGGAGATATGAGTCTCCAGCTTCAGTGATTTTTGCAATTCGATCCAGTCATTGGCAGCAGAGAACTGGAAGGAAAGGCGGGAATTGGCTTTGGGGATGACCAGTGAAATATACCTGCTGGAGCGCGTACTACGGGTAGGTGTTGCTACGGTGACCAGTGAGCTGAGATAAGGCGGGGCTTTATCTAGCAAACTTATAGATGACCTGGAGCCAGTGGGTTTGGTGACGAACGAATATGAAGCGAGGGCCAGCCAACGAGAGCGTACAGGTTGCAATGGTGGGTAGTATATGGGGCTTTGGTGACAAAATGGATGCCACTGTGATAGACTGCATCCAATTTGCTGAGTAGAGTGTTGGAGGCTATTTTGTAAATGACATCGCCGAAGTCGAGGATCGGTAGGATGGTCAGATTTACGAGGGTATGTTTGGCGGCATGAGTGAAGGATGCTTTGTTGCGAAATAGGAAGCTGATTCTAGGAAGCCGAAATAGGAAGCCAATTTTAATTTTGGATTGGAGATGCTTAATAATGTGAGTCTGGAAGGAGAGTTTACAGTCTAACCAGACACCTTGTTATTTGTAATTGTCCACATATTCTAAGTCAGAACCGTCCAGAGTAGTGATGTTAGACAGCCGGACAGGTACAGGCAGCGATCGGTTGAAGAGCATGCATTTAGTTTTAATTGTATTTAAGAGCAGTTGGAGGCCATGGAAGGAGTTGTATGGCATTGAAGCTTGTCTGGTTAGTTAACACAGTGTCCAAACAAGGGCCAGAAGTATACAGAATGGTGTTGTCTGCGTAGAGGTGGATCAAAGAAGCACCAGCAGCAAGACCAACATCATTGATGTATATAGAGAAAAGAGTCTGCCCAGGAATTGAACCCTGTGGCACCCCCATAGAGACTGTCAGAGGTCCGGACAACAGCCCCTCTGTCTTGACACACTGAACTCTGTCTGAGAAGTAGTTGGTGAACCAGGAGAGGCAGTTATTTGAGAAACCAAGGCTGTTGAGTCTGCCGATAAGAATGTTGTGATTGACAGAGTCGAAAGCCTTGGCCAGGTCGATGAATACGGCTGCACATTAATGTCTCTTATCGATAGCGGTTATGATATTGTTTAGAACCTTGAGCGTGGCTGAGGTGCACCCATGACCAGATCGGAAACCGGATTGCACAGCGGAGAAGGTATGGTGGGATTCGAAATAGTCGGTGATCTGTTTGTTAACTTGGCTTTTGAAGACCTTAGAAAGACAGGGTAGGATAATTATAGGTCTGTAACAGTTTGGATCTAGAGTGTCTCCCCCCTTTGAAGAGGGGGATGACCGTGGCAGCTTTCCAATCTTTGGGGATCTCAGACGATACGAAAGAGAGGTTGAACAGACTAGTAATAGGGGTTGCAACCATTTTGGCAGACAATTTTAGAAAGAGAGGGTCCAGATTGTCTAGCCCGGCTGATTGGTTGGAGTCCAGATTTTGCAGCTCTTTCAGATTATCAGCTGTCTGGATGTGGGTGAAGGGAAAAATAGGGGAGACTTGGGCAAGTTGCTGTGTGGGGAGCAGAGCTGTTGGCCGGGGTAGGGGTAGCCAGGTGGAAAGCATGGCCAGTCGTAGAAAAATGCTTATTGAAATTCTCAATTATGGTGGATTTATCGGTGGTGACAGTGTTTCCTAGCCTCAGAGCAGTGGGCAGCTGGGAGGTGGTGCTCTTATTCTCCATGGACTTTACAGTGTCCCAGAACTTTATGAAGTTTGTGTTACATGATGCAAATTTCTGTTTGAAAAAGCTAGCCTTTGCTTTCCTAACTGCCTGTGTATATTGGTTACTAATCTCCCTGAAAAGTTGCATATCACGGGGGCTATTCAATGCTAATGCAGTTACCCACAGGATGTTTTTGTGCTGGTCAAGGGCAGTAATAATAATAATAATAATAATAATATATGCCATTTAGCAGACGCTTTTATCCAAAGCGACTTACAGTCATGTGTGCATACATTCTACGTATGGGTGGTCCCGGGAATCGAACCCACTACCCTGGCGTTACAAGCGCCATGCTCTACCAACTGAGCTACAGAAGGACCACGCAGTCAGGTCTGGAGTGAACCAAAGGCTATATCTGTTCCTGGTTCTACATTTTTTGAATGGGGCATGCTTATTTAAGATTTAAGATGGTGAGGAAAGCACTTTTAAAGAATAACCAGGCATCCTCTACTGACGGAATGAGGTCAATGTCCTTCCAGGTCGATTAGAAAGGCCTGCTCGCTAAAGTGTTTTAGGGAGCGTTTGACAGTGATGAGAGGTGGTTGTTTGACCACAGACCCATTACGGACGCAGGCAATGAGGCAGTGATCGTTGAGATTCTGGTTGAAGACAGCAGAGGTGTATTTAGAGGGCTCGTTGGTCAGGATGATGTATATGAGGGTGCGGGACACAGGAACACAATCACCACATTTGTACAACCAAAGACAAAATGGAAAAGCCAGTAGTGATCAATGGAAACACCCCATAGAGCCAGTGCTGTGGGGGAATCTAGCTGTTCTGTGCCAAAACTGAGGCCAAGCCCCCTCCAGGGTTGGCAGTTGGCATCATACAGTGTTGTAATCAAAGTGACTGGAAAAACCAACACCCTGAAACAGTTTAATGTGTGGACACAGCCACAGCCCAAAGCTCAGGGCATATGTCCCTCAAAGGGCACCCATGTTGGGTACAGTCCTGTTTGAGGTGACTTTGGAGCAGAGGTAGACAAACCTAGTACTGGGGACCCATAGGGTGGGCTGGTGACCTATAGGGTGGGCTGGAGACCTATGGGGTGGGCTGGGGACTCATAGGGTGGGGTGGGAACCTATGGGGTGGGCTGGGGACTCATAGGGTGGGCTGGGGACTCATAGGGTGGGCTGGGGACCCATAGGGTGGGCTGGAGACCCATTGGGTGGGCTGGGGACCCATGGGGTGGGCTGGAGACCCATAGGGTGGGCTGGAGACCCATAGGGTGGGCTGGAGACCTATATAGGGTGGGCTGGGGACCAATAGGGTGGGCTGGGGACCCATAGGGTGGGCTGGAGACCCATAGGGTGGGCTGGGGACCCATTGGGTGGGCTGGAGACCCATAGGGTGGGCTGGGGAACCATTGGGCGTGTGTGGGTGTGCAGTCTGTTATTCCACCTTTCACTGTGGTCACTCTCCAGTATATTTTTCTCTTGCCTCCAGTGGCCATGCTCTACTCTCTTGATTACAGTGGATGTGAGATTATTTATGGCATGCATGCCCAATGCAGACATGCGATGGGATTAGTATTGGCCTCGTGGCCATGTTCAATGCACTTGTACATGTGGCCTGTCATTTCTATACTGAAACAGGATTAGCAAATCCTGCCACATTGTTTACAGTTGGTTGAGATGTTTTCTCCATTTGAAATGACACTATTAGAAATAGGTAAATCACTAATACGTCTGGGATAACTTGTGTGTGTGGGAATCATTTGCTAATAACTTGAAAGAAAACAAGAGGCTGATACTGGATCAGTGTGTGGGTTTTTACCTTTTCGTTAGACAATTAATGACACTAACCATGTTGAAGGATACCAGATTTCCTTCTCCAGATACACTACAGTACTTTATACATGCCATCATGAAATGTATTAGTACAAGCCCTACCATAGCAGACTAAACTCCACTTTCATCATACCCTTCCTTCACCATGGAGTGGAGTTTGGTTCGTTAGCCCTACCCCTTGTAATGAAGGTAGGCCTTATTAAGGATGACAAGCCCAGGAGACAGATAGCATTAGCAAATATCACTATCATGAGGCTGTGCAGAAAGGAGTTGATGGTTATTTTGATTTCATTTCTAAAATACACGTTGCTTGAAAGTTTTGAATTGGCCCCGTGTGGCTCAGTTGGTAGAGCGTGGTACGTGCAACGCCAGGGTTGTTGGTTCGATTCCCGACCAGTATGAAAGGTAAAAAAGCACTCTACTGTAAATCGCTCTGAATTAGAGCATCTGCTAAAATGACAAAAATGTCACTGTATCATCCTGGTGTAATTAATATGCATTTCAACATGATCACCACAAGGTGTCAAAGCTAGCATTTGTATTATAGTCTAGCTTTACTAGATATAAACAAACCACTAGCTAGATCTTGTAAGTCGCTCTGGATAAGAGCGTCTGCTAAATGACTTAAATGTAAATGTAAATGTTGTACTGTGAGGTTCATAATGCATTCCTAGCACAAGCTGGAGGTTCATTAAAACGACAGTATGTTTCTTCATTGAAACTAAGTGGGCAATACACCTGGGTAAAATATAATTGCCTTTTGGAGGAAACAGTAGAAGAGCTATGAGAGACAGATTGGTGAGGGGGGAGAAAGGTTAATAGCAGGGTAATTACTGCTGCTAGCTAACTTTTCATGTAAACAATGTGACCGTCAAACACTGGATTCGTATGGCAGTTTATTTAGTTTAGTTATATGGTTGGTTGTTGTGATAAAAATGTATCTATCTAGCTGGTGAACAAGGTAAGCTGATCCTTCTCTACCTTCACATCACGCTAGCTCTGTGGTTATTTGATGTGCTAGCCACATGTAGCTAACACAACCAGAGCCACATGTAGCTAACACAACCAGAGCCACATGTAGCTAACACAACCAGAGCCACATGTAGTTAACACAACCAGAGCCACATGTAGCTAACAACCAGAGCCACATGTAGCTAACACAACCAGAGCCACATGTAGCTAACACAACCAGAGCAAATGGATAATCAACAGGACATAAACGTTGTCTGATGATTTTGTTTAGTGGATCTGGTAGCAACAAGGCGATGTGTGAATGTAACTTGTTTGTTACGTTTCTTTGGTTGGATCAAGAAATAGGAACTTGTCATGTTTTGTGCTAGCTAGCCAACTAACTAACTATCTATCTGCTAGCCAACCAACTAGCTATCTATCTGCTAGCCAACCAACTAACTAGCTATCTATCTGCTAGCCAACCAACTAGCTAGCTATCTATCTGCTAGCCAACCAACTAGCTAGCTATCTATCTGCTAGCCAACCAACTAGCTAGCTATCTATCTGCTAGCCAACCAACTAGCTAGCTATCTATCTGCTAGCCAACCAACTAGCTAGCTATCTATCTGCTAGCCAACCAACTAGCTAGCTATCTATCTGCTAGCCAACCAACTAGCTATCTATCTGCCAGCCAACCAACTAGCTATCTATCTGCCAGCCAACTAACGAGCTATCTATCTGCTAGCCAACTAACGAGCTATCTATCTGCTAGCCAACTAACGAGCTATCTATCTGCTAGCCAACTAACGAGCTATCTATCTGCTAGCCAACTAACTAGCTATCTATCTGCGAGCCAACTAACTAGCTATCTATCTGCTAGCCAACTAACTAGCTGTCTACTAGGGGTAGTATCTCACAGCCATGAGCCCTTCCTCTGTCTACTAGGGGTAGTATCTCACAGCCATGAGCCCTCCCTCTGTCTACTAGGGGTAGTATCTCACAGCCATGAGCCCTCCCTCTGTCTACTAGGGGTAGTATCTCACAGCCTTCCTCTGTCTACTAGGGGTAGTATCTCACAGCCATGAGCCCTCCCTCTGTCTACTAGGGGTAGTATCTCACAGCCATGAGCCCCTCCCTCTGTCTACTAGGGGTAGTATCTCACAGCCATGAGCCCTCCCTCTGTCTACTAGGGGTAGTATCTCACAGCCATCTCTATTTCTGTCCATTATGCCTATCTGTTACCTAAGACCTGCACCTTGTACATGGGCACTGAGGCTTACTACCATAGCTCTCATTGATGAATGGCGAGAAAGCCTCAAACCTCAATTGTATTAGAGCCTAGGAGCTGCTAGCTTGACATGCAAGTTTTACAAATGGTTCAGTCGTCACTGACGCGTCATGTTATCGATGGTATGCTTCACAAATAATCTTTGTCAACAAAGCCTTTTACACTCCTTGGCCATTCATTCAGCAGGCCTAAGCAACCTGCACGTAAGCCATGTTAGACCATGTATGTGTTTTGTTAGCAATGCCTACCATGTTGACATTATGTCTGATCTGAAAGGGATGTATTAGCATTAGTTGATGGTGAATGAATGCAACTCTATTGTTCAATATCTATGATTTATTATCATTACCATGATGGCTTGGGTTATAGAAATTTAACAAATGGAGAAATGTCACAATGAAAACACTAATTAAAAATGGTTTAGGGGCCTCCCAAGTGGTGCAGTGGTCAAAGGCACTGCATCGCAGTTGCTAGCTGTGCCACTAGAGATCCTGGTTTGAGTCCAGGCTCTGTTGCAGCCGGCCGCAACCGGGAAACCCATGGGGCAGTGCACAATTGACCCAGCGTCATCCGGGTAAAGGGAGGGTTTGGCCAGCAGGGATGTCCTTGTCCCATCACACTCTGGTGACTCCTGTGGCGGGCTGGGCGCAGTGCATGCTGACACGGTCGCCAGGTGTACGTTGTTTTTTAACCCGGAAGCCATTGGTGTGGCTGGCTTCTGGGTTAAGAGGGCATTGTGTCAAGAAGCAGTGCGGCTCTCCCAAGTCCGTACTGGAGTTGCAGCGATGAGACAAGACTGTAACTACCAATTCAATACCATGAATTTCAGGAGAATAAATGAATAAATAAAAATGGTTTGATAATGTCCTCTTGATATGATGGGTAGGATCATCGGTGAATGGGTATTTGATTCACACATTCTGGAATGAGCTGGCATTATTTCAGCCAACAGATTAGAATAGAACAGAATACACTGGAGCTCACCGAATGCATTATTTCAGCCAACACAGACTAGAACAGAAAACACTAGAGCTCACAGAATGCATTATTTCAGCCAACACATTAGAATAGAACAGAATACACTAGAGCTCACAGAATGCATTATTTCAGCCAACACAGACTAGAACAGAAAACACTAGAGCTCACAGAATGTATTATTTCAGCCAACACATTAGACTAGAACAGAAAACACTAGAGCTCACAGAATGTATTATTTCAGCCAACACATTAGAATAGAACAGAATACACTAGAGCTCACAGAATGCATTATTTCAGCCAACACATTAGAATAGAACAGAATACACTAGAGCTCACAGAATGCATTATTTCAGCCAACACATTAGAATAGAACAGAATACACTAGAGCTCACAGAATGTATTATTTCAGCCAACACATTAGAATAGAACAGAATACACTAGAGCTCACAGAATGCATTATTTCAGCCAACACATTAGAATAGAACAGAATACACTAGAGCTCACAGAATGCATTATTTCAGCCAACACATTAGAATAGAACAGAATACACTAGAGCTCACAGAATTCCAGAACATTTAGTATTGAGACACAACAATGGGCATAACCTTGAGACACGACTATTGAGTACACACACAACCATCACCAGACACACAACACACACACACACACAAAAGAAACCCTGCCAAGACGGACAGCTGTGAAGTGAACATCTATCTTCCCCTTACGAATACCCCCCCCCCCCCCCACACACACACACATGATAACCATCCCACATGCTAGCCTAAGCAACAAACACACAGATGTGCCAGATAGCCTATTACAAAGCACTAGCACCCAACATACCGCCTTGATACCTACAAAAGCGTATTGCCA
The DNA here is from genome assembly GCF_021184085.1 of Oncorhynchus gorbuscha. Classification (NCBI taxonomy): domain Eukaryota; kingdom Metazoa; phylum Chordata; class Actinopteri; order Salmoniformes; family Salmonidae; genus Oncorhynchus; species Oncorhynchus gorbuscha. The sequence continues at coordinate 68,694,233 of NC_060180.1, forward strand.
AGCACTAGCACCCAACATACCGCCTTGATACCTACAAAAGCGTATTGCCAAGCACTAGCACCCAACATACCGCCTTGATACCTACAAAAGCGTATTGCCAAGCACTAGCACCCAACATACCGCCTTGATACCTACAAAAGCGTATTACCAAGCACTAGCACCCAACATACTGCCTTTCAGAAGGACATGAGGGTAGGAGAAGAGAGGGAGGATGTAGAGGATAAAAAGGAGGATAGGAGGAGCGGATGGGGTGGGGGTGCAAATAATTACCTTGTATCATAGTTGCTGATGTTCATTCCTCTGTCCCCCGCCACGGATGGAGGGAGACCGGCGACAGATGGATAGCGAGACAGACGGACGGATGTAGAAATCCGAGATATTCCAAGTGGCTAAAGGATGCCGGGATAGGGCATTGCTAATTCCCGAACGGCTCCCCAGTGAAGCAGACTGTCGTTTCTCCCTACGGGGGTTGGGGGAGGTATCCAAGCAGGATGACAGGCAGGGGGAAGTGGAAGAGACAGAGACCCAGGGAAGGTGCAGCGATTCGGGTGAAGGGCCCTGCGCGTTAGGCTCCGGTCGCCCCAGCAGCACAGACACACGGCATCAGAAGTGGATGCTGAGGAGGAAAGGTAAAGGAGAAAAAAACTGAGAGCGAGAGAGAGAGGCAGACTTGCTTTGGCAATGTAAACATATGTTTTCCATGCCGAGAGAGAGAGAGAGAGAGAGAGAGAGAGAGAGAGAGAGAGAGAGAGAGAGAGAGAGAGAGAGAGAGAGAGAGAGAGAGAGAGAGAGAGAGAGAGAGAGAGAGAGAGAGAGAGAGAGAGAGAGAGAGAGAGAGAGAGAGAGAGAGAGAGAGAGAGAGAGAGAGAGAGAGAGAGAGAGAGAGAGAGAGAGAGAGAGAGAGAGAGAGAGAGAGAGAGAGAGAGAGAGAGAGAGAGAGAGAGAGCGCTTGGGAGGAGGGAGTCGGAAGCTTGCTGATGTCACACCTGAGCAGAGCCAATCCCGGCACTCCAGTAATCATATCGCTTCTGTACCCTGATGCCTTAGCCTTGCCAAATAAAGTACAGTATGAAGGTAGGCTAAAACTGCTTCTCCAATAGAAATCCCCGATCACACTTCTAGGCGATGTCATGGCGACTTTGGCTTGCTAAGCTCATGCTTATAAATACGTCATCGGGTCTAACAGTCGTCTGGCGCCGACCTGCGCATGTGCAAATAGGCACTCCTTCAATATTAAATTGAAAACCTTGTCAGTTTGTCACTTTCACGAGGTTGGAGTAATAACGTGTTCCACTACATAAGACATTGGTTAGAATCTAGGTCGTGCCTCTAGATTTCAAGAAAATGAACAAATAAGGAATAATTGTTCTCCCATTGACTTGTCAAAACCTGGCCTGGTCCGTTTCGCACGGGTTCCCGGAAGTTTCGTGAAGTTGCGCATCTGGGTTTAGAAACTCTGTGCACACAGATTGGTCCGTTAGCAGACACACTGTACTATACACACAATTATAAACTGGGTGGTTCGAGCCTTGAATGCTGATTGGCTGACAGCCGTGGTATATCAGACCACGGGTATGACAAACTATTTATTTTTACGTTTCTAATTACGTTTCTAATAGCAATTAGGCACCTCAGGGGTTTGTGATATATGGCCAATATACCGTGGTATAATGGCCATATACGGACACCTCCTCGGACCTTATTGCTTAATTATAAACTGGGTGGTTCGAGCCCTAAATGCTGATTGGCTGAAAGCCATGGTATATCAGACCGTATACCACCGGTATGACAAAACATGTATTTTTTTGCTCTAATTACGTTGGTAACCAGTTTACAATCCAGGCTGTATCACAACCGGACGTGATTGGGAGTCCCATAGGGCGGGGCACATCGTCCGGGTTTGGCCAGTGTAGGCCGCTGTTGTAAATAAAAATGTGTTATTTTATTTAACCAGGCTAGTCAGTTAAAAACACATTTTTATTTACAATGACAGCCTAATGGGGAACAATGGGTTAACTGACTTGTTCAGGGGCAAAATGACAAATGTTTACCTTGTCAGCTCGGGGATTCGAGCTGACAAGGTATATATATATATACAGTGGGGCAAAAAAAGCATTTTGTCAGCCACCAATTGTGCATGTTCTCCCACTTAAAAAGATGCAAGAGGCCTGTAATTTTCATCAAAGGTACACTGCAACTATGACAGAGAAAATGAGGGGGAAAAAATCCAGAAAATCACATTGTAGGATTTTTAAAGAATTCAAGAGCAAATTATGGCGGAAAAGTATTTGGTCAATAACAAAAGTTTATCTCAATACTTTGTTATATACCCTTTGTTGGCAATGACAGAGGTCAAACGTTTTCTGTAAGTCTTCACAAGGTTTTCACACACTGTTGCTGGTGTTTTGGCCCATTCCTCCATGCAGATCTCCTCTAGAGCAGTGATGTTTTGGGGCTGTTGCTGGGCAACACAGACTTTCAACTCCCTCCAAAGATTTTCTATGGGGTTGAGATCTGGAGACTGGCTAGGCCACTCCAGGCTTCCTACGAGGCCACTCCTTCGTTGCCCGGGTGGTGTGTTTGGGATCATTGTCATGCTGAAAGACCCAGCCACTTTTCATCTTCAATGCCCTTGCTGGTGGAAGGAGGTTTTCACTCACAACCTCACGATGCATGGCCACATTCATTCTTTCCTTTACACGGATCAGTTGTCCTGGTCCCTTTGCAGAAAAACAGCCCCAAAGAATGATGTTTCCACCCCCATGCTTCACAGTAAGTATGGTGTTCTTTGGATGCAACTCAGCATTCTTTGTCCTCCAAACACAACGAGTTGAGTTTTTACCAACATTTTTATTTTGGTTTCATCTGACCATATGACATTCTCCCAATCTTCTTCTGGATCATCCAAATGCTCTCTAGCACATTTCAGACAGGCCTGGACATGTACTGGCTTAAGCAGGGGGACACGTCTGGCACTGCAGGATTTGAGTCCCTGGCGGCGTAGTGTGTTACTGATGGTAGGCTTTGTTACTTTGGTCCCAAAGGTCATTCACTAGGTCTCCCCGTGCGGTTCTGGGATTTTTGCTCACCGTTCTTGTGTTCATTTTGACCCCACGGGGTGAGATCTTGCGTGGAGCCCCAGATCGAGGGAGATTATCAGTGTTCTTGTATGCCTTCCATTTCCTAATAATTGCTCCCACAGTTGATTTATTCAAACCAAGATGCTTACCTATTGCAGATTCAGTCTTCCCAGCCTGATGCAGGTCTACAATTTTGTTTCTGGTGTCCTTTGACAGCTCTTTGGTCATGGCCATAGTGGAGTTTGGAGTGTGACTGTTTATACTGATAACAAGTTCAAACATGTTCCATTAATACAGGTAACGAGTGGAGGACAGAGGAGCCTCTTAAAGAAGGTCTGTGAGAGCCAGAAATCTTGCTTGTTTGTAGGTGACCAAATACTTATTTTCCACCATAATTTGCAAATAAATTCATTAAAAATCCTACAATGTGATTTTCTGGATTTTTTTCTCATTTTGTCTGTCATAGTTGAAGTGTACCTATGATGAAACTTACTACAGGCCTCTCTCATCTTTTTAAGTGGGAGAACTTGCATAATTGGTGGCTGACTAAATACTTTTTTGCCCCACTGTATATATAACCGGGGTCTCCATTACGCGCCCCTCCTTCTCCTGGTCCCAGTGGGATTCGTCTCTCTCTTCCACAGGAATATGATGGGACTGCCAGGGATTCCTATTACAACTGGACTTATACCTGGCAACCGTCCACCCGGCTCCTTCGGGCCGTGAGAGGGTGTCCGCCCTGTCTCGTGCCTCACCGGGAAAGCCCTGTAGAGGGCCAACGCCGTGGAGCGAGAGGGAGATGCAGCGTTGGACCAGTTCGAGGAGTTCACCCGCCCGAGGGTAGAGCGGTGGGAGAGCGCCTCTTCCATCTGAGGCAGGAGACACGGAGCGCCCAGGAGTTCGCCCTGGAGTTTCGGACCCTGGCTGCCGGAACGACAGGGCCCTGATTGACCATTATCATTGCAGTCTGCGCGAGGATGTCCGTCGGGAGTTGGCCTGCAGAGACACCACCCTCACGTTCGACCAGCTGGTGGACCTGTCCATCCGGCTGGACAACCTGCTGGCTACCCGCGGACGATCAGATCAGGGTGTGTTGGTTTGATCCCCCCGCACCCCCTCTTCGATACCCATGGAGCTGGGAGGGGAGGTGCGCAGGGAGACCGGAGGGGGTTCCATCTGTGGCTGCAGAGGGCACACTGCCGGTCGGTGCCGGGTTGGTTCCTCTAGGTATCGAGGCAGCAGGTGAGCAGGTACCATTCTCACCCAGAGCCCTCTGTTTGCACATATGTTTGTGTATGTCACTTTCCCTGAGTTTTCCCCGCATTCCCAGCATAAGGTGCTCGTCGATTCAGGCGTGGCTGGGAATTTTATAGACAAATCGTTCGCCCATAGTTTTGGAATCCATATGGTTCCTGTGGTCGGTTGGTCAGTTGTGGTAATACATCTAACTTATTATGAAAGTTAGATGCCAATCACCATATAAAGTCCAGAGAAGAAAAAGCCTGGAAGGAGGAGAGACGACTAGAAACGACTCAGTTGACCATTTTATGTGTGGATTAATTGCCGGAGTAGAGGACCTTTTGCATTTCAAGTAAAATAACAACTCAATGTGTATATCCCAGGAAATTAGGTAGCAACAGCAAGCTAGCGAAATAGGACAAATTAGGTGCTATAGAAGAAGGATTAAAATGTGTGTGAAGGGAGGGATAAGGGTTCTTATGTCGTATCTGGGTAATTGTCGTAGGACATTTTAGTTCAGAGGCCGTCTATAAAGAAAATAACCATTAAAATACTCACATAGAAGCTACTTTTCAGTGGATACAGTAGACAGAATCAGACAGAAACTCAGATCAAGTCCTCTGTATCCATGTGATATTAACAATTCAAGAGCTCTACAGATTCAATGTGAGTAAAAGGGTAACTGATCCTAAATCAAAACTCCTATTCTGAGATGCATGATACAAACGGCCCCTGATGTCTAGTAGGTCTCCCATCTGAGCACTAATCAAGAGCCCCGCCCCACTAACCAAGAGCCCCGCCCCACTAACCAAGACCCCCGCCCCACTAACCAAGAGCCCCACCCTACTAACCAAGAGCCCCACCCTACTAACCAAGAGCCCCGCCCTACTAACCAAGAGCCCCACCCTACTAACCAAGAGCCCCGCCTTACTAACCAAGAGCCCCGCCCCACTAACCAAGAACCCCGCCCTACTAACCAAGAACCCCGCCCCACTAACCAAGAGCCCCGCCCTACTAACTAAGAGCCCCGCCCTACTAACCAAGAACCCCACCCCACTAACCAAGAGCCCCGCCCTACTAACTAAGAGCCCCGCCCTACTAACCAAGACCCCCGCTCTACTAACCAAGACCCTCCCTACTAACCAACAGCCCCGCCCTACTAACCAAGATCCCCGCCTTACTAACCAAGAGCCCCACCCTACTAACCAAGAGCCCCGCCCCACTAACCAAGAACCCCGCCCTACTAACCAAGAACCCCGCCCCACTAACCAAGAGCCCCGCCCTATTAACTAAGAGCCCCGCCCTACTAACCAAGACCCCCGCCCTACTAACCAAGACCCTCCCTACTAACCAACAGCCCCGCCCTACTAACCAAGACCTGCCCTACTAACCAAGACCTGCCCTACTAACCAAGAGCCCCGCCCCACTAGCCAAGAGCCCCGCCCTACTAACCAAGAGCCCCGCCCTACTAACCAAGAACTGCCCTACTAACCAAGACCTGCCCTACCAACCAAGACTCTCCCTACTAACCAAGACCTGCCCTATTAACCAAGACCCTCCCTATTAACCAAGACCTGCCCTATTAACCAAGACCTGCCCTACTAACCAAGACCCACCCCACTAACCAAGACCTGCCCTATTAACCAAGACCTGCCCTACTAACCAAGACCCACCCCACTAACCAAGACCCGACCCATTAACCACGACCTGCCCTATTAACCAAGACCTGCCCTATTAACCAAGACCTGCCCTATTAACCAAGACCTGCCCTACTAACCAAGACCTGCCCTATTAACCAAGACCTGCCCTATTAACCAAGACCTGCCCTACTAACCAAGACCTGCCCTATTAACCAAGACCTGCCCTATTAACCAAGACCTGCCCTACTAACCAAGACCCACCCCACTAACCAAGACCCGCCCTATTAACCAAGACCTGCCCTATTAACCAAGACCTGCCCTATTAACCAAGACCTGCCCTATTAACCAAGACCCAACCCACTAACCAAGACCTGCCCTATTAACCAAGACCTGCCCTATTAACCAAGACCTGCCCTACTAACCAAGACCCACCCCACTAACCAAGACCTGCCCTATTAGCCAAGACCTGCCCTATTAACCAAGACCCACCCCACTAACCAAGACCCACCCCACTAACCAAGACCTGCCCTATTAGCCAAGACCCACCCCACTAACCAAGACCTGCCCTATTAACCAAGACCTGCCCTATTAACCAAGACCTGCCCTATTAACCAAGACCCACCCCACTAACCAAGACCTGCCCTACTAACCAAGACCTGCCCTATTAACCAAGACCTGCCCTATTAACCAAGACCTGCCCTATTAACCAAGACCTGCCCTATTAACCAAGACCTGCCCTATTAACCAAGACCTGCCCTATTAACCAAGACCTGCCCTACTAACCAAGACCCACCCCACTAATCATCAGTTGACTGGGTCCTAGCAGACGACTACTATATGACAGGTGCGGAGTGGGGAGTGGGGGGACCCTTATTGTTCTGCAGTGTTAAGGAGACAGATGGAGGAGGTCATCTGGGGGGTTGGGTATCTGGGGGGTTGGGTATCTCCCTCTGCCTCATTGCATGATTCCTTCTCGCATCTACACGCTCTCCTCGCGCTCTCCTCCTCTCACCTTTTCTCTTCACTTGTGAACTTCACTTGTGAAAACAACAGCTGTCTATGACCAGGCGAATAAACCTTTCCAAGCCAAACCCCACCATAACCAAATCATAACCAAGCCATAACCAAACCAAACCCCACCATCTGTCATTCTGCCCCTGAACAAGGCAGTTAACCCACTGTTCCTAGGCCATAATTGTAAATAAGAATTTGTTCTTAACTGACTTGCCTAGTTAAATAAAAGGTAAAATAAAAAAATAAAAATTATAATAACCGCTAACTACTACACACAGTCTACATCGTTTTCACCATATTAGCTAATGTCATAATCAACATAGCTACTAGTTAGCAAACCCCACTACAATCATGCTGTACAGCAAGTAGTTTAGCAGTTACACCGATGGGCGGCAATAAATGAATACCTTGACTTGGAAGAGTTCCAGTTTTGGATAGCCTTAGCCAGCTAGCTAACATAGCATCCCCCTCTGTTTGAGCTGGGTGTTTGAGTAGGCTAAACTAGCTTGCTGCATTCACATAATTACTGTGTAAGTCTATGGAAGGGGATGAGAACCAGGAGCCTCCTAGGTTTTGTATTGAAGTCAATGTACTCAGAGGAGGACAGAAACTAGCTGTCCTTTAGCTACACCACGGTTCTACCCCAGGCGTGCTGTTGTGACTACTGTAGACATTCATTGCAATTTTATTTGTATTTTAATCAATTATTTGGTGAAGTGAATAAATGTAGTTTTTTAATGTTTCACTATTTTAACTTTTATGAAATTTACTTCACTGAGGAAATGCACTCCCTTTCCTCTGAGGTGGAGCCTCCACTTGTATAGATGCATGCCATAGGAAGAGCCCATCCACGGACCTTCCTCCTCACCCCCCCTCCCGCGCAGGAGACTCTATCCCACCTCTCAGCGGGACGACCCTATGAAGAACCCTAGGGGAGAAACTGCTGGGATGGGACTGGACATTTCTCATTTCTCTCTCTCTCACTATCACCAAGATGGTATTCATTAGGCACCAAATTGAAGAAAATGACCTGAAGCAGGAAGAGACTACCTGGACCTGTCCAATATGAACAGATTGTTTTCACTTTCCATTAAGAAACATTTTAAAACAGTGTGCCTTAATAATAAATAATATAACCCAGCACTCACCTCTCAACCACCGGCAGGTCAGGTCATAAACAATGATATAGCTGAGCCTCTCAGTAACATGTTAAAGGGATTATTCAATTTGCCGTACGACATCACAGACTGGCAACGAGCCACTGGTTCTGCTCTGTTAGTAACCACCTGGTTACATAAAGAAGACTAGGCTATAATCTCAGGCTTTCCCTGGGTCACCAGCCTGGGCTCATAGACTCAAATTAGTATGATATATTATGTTTGGTATGGTTACATAAGACAGAAGGTTACTTAAGGCAAAAAGGAAAGTTGGGTCGTTGGTCGGGTTGGATGGGGAGGTGTATAACGGGTTTTAATGTCTAGTAGCCCAAAGGTTGTGCGTTCGAATCTCCTAAAGGCCAACTTTAACGTTTCAGTTAATTACCATCTACTTAGTACTTTTTAACTACTTAGCATGTTAGCTAACCCATCCCCTAATCTTAACCCCTAGCTAATGTTAGCCACCTAGTTAATGTTAGCGTTAGCCACCTAGCCACCTAGCCAACATTAGCCACAACAAATTGGAATTTGTAACGTATCATACGTTTAGCAAATTCGTAACATCTTACAAAATGGATGATGGACATCCACAAATGAATACATACCATACAAAACATAACATATCATACTGATTGGAGTGTCCCGGATTTAAGTTTACCATGTTACGTCTATCCATGAGTCCAAGTTGGGGTCATAGGTCATATCTGCTAGGATTAGCAGGCTATAGGGGTCCTAGAGCAACAAATAAAATAAAATACAATTTGATTTGTCACACACATGGTTAGCAGATGTTAATGCGAGTGTAGCGAAATGCTTGTGCTTCTAGTTCCGACAATGCAGTAATAACCAACGAGTAATCTAACCTAACAATTTCAAACAACTATCTTATACACACACAAGTGTAAAAGGATGAAGAATATGTACATAAAGATATATGAATGAGTGATGGTACAGAACGGCATAGGCAAGATGCAGTAGATGGTATAGAGTACAGTATATACATATGAGATGAGTAATGTAGGGTATGTAAACATTTCCAGCCGGGCCAGACAGCCAGGGAAGACCAGTCTACGGAGCTCAGGTGAATTTTGCAGTAGATTCAGTGAATGACACAATGATCTTGAGTTGATGGCTAGACCTACAGTAGCTACAAGACAGCAGCTTAAGCTTAAAGCATCAGTCTGGGATCTGGGAATAATGGTCCTTTCAATTATGGAATCATTTATTATATTCTTTAATAATATAATGTATCAATGTACACCAAGGTAATTATTTGTCATGCCTCATTTTAGGAGGGTCAGATGGTGACAGGGGTCTCAGCAGGGTTAGGCAGCCAGGGAAGACCAGTCTGTGACAGAGGTGAGGTGAATATTTGCAGATACAACACTTTAATCCCTCTGTGCAGCAAACACTGGACAAGACAGATGCTATTTTAAGGCGGTCTGACAAACCTCCAAAGTTGATTTCCAAACAGCATCAAGGGTTGATAGAGGCTTTTCCCGATGACACAAAACATGTCAAACACAAATGTGAGGAAGACCTTGGAGAGACGCTATTAATGATAATGAATGGATACAGATGTGTTTGAATGCCCAGCCAGGTTCATATCATCTCAGGCATAAATTACTGTAGTTTAAGACCACCCATAGAACGTACTATATGCCAGTGAAACTGAATATCATGCACTCAGAAATGGTATTATTCTGCTGGAGGTGTAAAACACAAAAAGAGACATATTTGCATTATGTTGCGGTCTTGTTGTGACTCCAGATACTCAAATAGTCTAAAGAAGGCCAGTTTCATTATGTCTTTAATCAGAACAATAGTTTTCAGCTGTGCTAACATGATTGCAAAAGGGTTTCATAATGATCAATTAGCCATTTAAAATAATAAACTTAGATTAGCTAACACAACGTGCCATTGGAACACAGGAGTGATGGTTGCTGATAATGGGCCTTGATACGCCTATGTAGATATTCCATAAAGAATCTGCCGTTTCCAGCTACAATAGTCATTTACAACATGACCAATATCTACACTGTATTTCTGATCAATTAGATGTTATTTTAACTGACAAAAAATGTGCTTTTCTTTCAAAAACAAGGACATTTCTAAGTGACCCCAAACTTTTGAACGGCAGTGTATGTACAGCATCACTAGATTTGCTTTATACTGTGCAACTTTCATAAGGTTTGGACGCCTTATATGGAACACTGTACGATAAAAGGTGTCTGTATTGAAAACAAGCCCACGTCAGGGGAGATACCTATTTGGCAAACCTTAGCTGCTGGGCTTGCTAAGGCCTGGCCCCGGGGGTCTGCTGTACTCTTGTTATTCTGGACTTAACCTAACACACCTGAAACCAATAATGAATGTTTCTCTAAGATACTAAAGCTGAGTGGGGTGTGTTGAGTTGGGGCGATACAGGGCTGTGGACCCCTAGAGACAGGATGGGGCAACCCAGCTATATTGTGTGCAAGTAAGAAGAGCTCTACAGTACCTTTCGGTCTATTATATGAACTATATGTAGGGTTTACTGTGTCTGTGTGTTGATGTGTAGGTGTATGTGTGTGTTGGGGCAGCAGGATGGCCTAGTGGTTAGAGAGTTGGACTAGGAACCGGAAGGTTGCGAGTTCAAACCCCTGAGCTGACAAGGTACTAATCTGCCGTTCTGCCCCTGAACAGGCAGTTAACCCACTGTTCCTAGGCCGTCATTGACAATAAGAATTTGTTCTTAACTGACTTGTCTGGTTAAAAAAAGGTCAAATTAAAAATGTGTGTTTTCATTCAACTTTTGTTTTCCCAAAAAAAAAACATTAAAAAAAAGATGGGAATTAAGTTGTATTGGGGAGAGAGTTGAATTATTGACTAGACTTGTGGGGTTCGGGTGTGCAGGAGGCTCCGGTTGGCTGGGAGGTCTGGATGAAATTTGATATAGAGGAAAGAATATATATATATATATTAACCCCCCCACTTCTAAAACCAAAGTTGCGCCCCTGAGTAAATATATGAGGAATATAATTTATTAGCAAATTGAGGTAGGCCTATAGGTCTACTCTTTTGTAGTAAGCCAGAGATGGGGGATGCAGTTTGATTAGGTTGCTTTAGGTAGCAGACAACGTGCCCACTTTGGATAACATGGCCAGTTGTTTTCGTCCTATCACTTTTGAGACGATTCCTTTTCCGTCTCAGCTGTGACTTTCAAACACAGTTTATTTACATTACTTATTTGAAAACACATTCGCCTCGTTAATGAGAAATGGCAAAGTTTAGCGGCGTGAAGGACATTTTTCTTCGTTGGGTCCATTTCATGACATTTTCTTCATTGGCCACAAGGTGGCACCAAATAGCTGACTATTTCCTCAAGATCAAAGTCGTTTGTGTCATCTGCAGTGAGACCTGAGTGTTACAGCAGTATTAAAGGCTGACTGTAATTAACTTGGTGGGCAGTAACATTACACATTAGACATTATAAAATGCGTTCCACTTTGGCCTCCAAGAAACAAAAAAGCTCAAAATATTTCCCCATGTCTACTTCATTGGACTATAATTACATTCATTCAATGCAAATATCTGTTTTGAGTGACTTGAGGCCATATTGAAGTAATATTTGGAACGTCTCAAAAATAATAATTACCATTTTTGTGTAATACATATTAGGATAGGGAACAGGGGCCAGTGATCCAGACTCCCAAAGAAGCTGACAGACATGGGCTTGGTCCCACTGCATCAGAGCTTGTGATTACTGTGAAAAACCACTAAAAATACTGAGAGGTAGAGAGCGAGAGAAAGTAAGCTGTCAGTCATCTAATGAGACTGCTGTGGCAGAGTGGAGAGACAGGGCATGGCATCTCCAGTGGCATTCAGAACTTCACATAAGCTTGCCAGGTATGCCAGTCTGCCCACTGACACCCAGCAACTGACGCACATTAATATGTGCACAAACACACACATATACATTTGTGCACGTGTGCGCACACACACACACTGTTAAACACACAACGCACACATACGTATACAAGCACAAATCAATCCCTATCCCAGTCTGTTGTTCCCACATGCTTCAAGAGGGCCACCATTGTTCCTGTTCCCAAGAAAGCTAAGGTAACTGAGCCAAACGATTACCGCCCCGTAGCACTCACTTCCGTCATCATGAAGTGCTTTGAGAGACTAGTCAAGGACCATATCACCTCCACCCTACCTGACACCCTAGACCCACTCCAATTTGCTTACCGCCCAAATAGGTCCACAGACGATGCAATCTCAACCACACTGCACACTGCCCTAACCCATCTGGACAAGAGGAATACCTATGTGAGAATGCTGTTCATCGACTACAGCTCGGCATTTAACACCATAGTGCCCTCCAAGCTCGTCATCAAGCTCGAGACCCTGGGTCTCGACCCCGCCCTGTGCAACTGGGTACTGGACTTCCTGACGGGCCGCCCCCAGGTGGTGAGGGTAGGCAACAACATCTCCACCCCGCTGATCCTCAACACTGGGGCCCCACAAGAGTGCGTTCTGAGCCCTCTCCTGTACTCCCTGTTCACCCACGACTGCGTGGCCACACACGCCTCCAACTCAATCATCAAGTTTGTGGACGACACAACAGTGGTAGGCTTGATTACCAACAACGACGAGACGGCCTACAGGGAGGAGGTGAGGGCCCTCGGAGTGTGGTGTCAGGAAAATAACCTCACACTCAACGTCAACAAAACTAAGGAGATGATTGTGGACTTCAGGAAACAGCAGAGGGTACACCCCCCTATCCACATCGATGGAACAGTAGTGGAGAGGGTAGCAAGTTTTAAGTTCCTCGGCGTACACATCACAGACAAACTGAATTGGTCCACCCACACAGACAGCATCGTGAAGAAGGCGCAGCAGCGCCTCTTCAACCTCAGGAGGCTGAAGAAATTTGGCTTGTCACCAAAAGCACTCACAAACTTCTACAGATGCACAATCGAGAGCATCCTGTCGGGCTGTATCACCGCCTGGTACGGCAACTGCTCCGCCCACAACCGTAAGGCTCTCCAGAGGGTAGTGAGGTCTGCACAACGCATCACCGGGGGCAAACTACCTGCCCTCCAGGACACCTACACCACCCGATGTCACAGGAAGGCCATAAAGATCATCAAGGACAGCAACCACCCGAGCCACTGCCTGTTCACCTCGCTATCATCCAGAAGGCGAGGTCAGTACAGGTGCATCAAAGCTGGGACTGAGAGACTGAAAAACAGCTTTTATCTCAAGGCCATCAGACTGTTAAACAGCCACCACTAACATTGAGTGGCTGCTGCCAACACACTGACTCAACTCCAGCCACTCTAATAATGGGAATTGATGGGAAATGATGTAAAATATATCATTAGCGACTTTAAACAATGCTACCTAATATAATGTTTACATACCCTACATTATTCATCTCATATGTATATGCATATACTGTACTCTATATCATCTACTGCATCCTTATGTAATACATCACTAGCCACTTTAACTATGCCACTTTGTTTACATACTCATCTCATATGTATATACTGTACTCAATACCATCTACTGTATCTTGCCTATGCTGCTCTGTACCATCACTCATTCATATATCCTTATGTACATATTCTTTATCCCCTTACACTTGTGTCTATAAGGTAGTAGTTTTGGAATTGTTAGCTAGATTACTTGTTGGTTATTACTGCATTGTCGGAACTAGAAGCACAAGCATTTCGCTACACTCGCATTAACATCTGCTAACCATGTGTATGTGACAAATACAATTTGATTTGATTTGATTTGACACACACACACTTAAACACACAACGCACACATACGTATACAAGCACACACACACACACACACACACACACACACACACACACACACACACACACACACACACACACACACACACACACACACACACACACACACACACACACACACACACACACACACACACACACACACACACACACGACAGAATGAATACTCACACAGCTATCTGACTCCATCTGTTTGGGTTTAGAGTGAACTAGTCACAGCAAACCATCTAATCTGCATCCCTCATCGACTCCAGGAAGCAGCGGGCAGCCAGGGCCACGTTTAGAGCCTGTGCTGGATATGGACGTTGGTAGAGATGGTGGACGGGGAAGTACCAGAATGAGAAAACCCCAACTAATCTTATACATCTCATAATTAAATAAAAAAACAGCCATTTTGAATCAGATGAAATTCTAATACATAGAGACATAACATAAGCCTTATACAGCCCCACAGTGGAGGTGTCATAATACCCATAAAACCTAGTGGTTAAACAGGGAAACGGTTCAATTGTTTTTCCACCATTCATTTTTCCATAGGGGATTTTTTAGAAACACTTCAAATAAGGGCTGTGTTTCGTGTAGGCTCACCCTGGCATGACGTGGGGGGAAAAAAGTCACCTTGTCCTAGAGAGATTAACACGGCTATCCAAACGTCATGCCAGGGTGAGCCTACACCAAACACAGCCCTTATTTGAAGTGTTTCTAAAAAATCCCCTATGGAAAAATGAATGGTGGAAAAACAATTGAACCGTTTCCCTGTTTGACCGCTAGGTTTTATGGGTATTATGACACATACTGTGGTACTCTATTACAAGGCATTGTAAAGGCTTATAACATGTTGTGAATCTTTTGTATGACCAGAAAACAATGAAGTAACTCCATATTCAATCATTTACTGTGAAAATACACCAGTGAACACGTAGAAGACAATATCTCATCATAATATTTTTACCATATTTGTTTTGGAGCATGTCATGTCGATGGCATCAGAAGTTTATACTAAAGCTGAAACTCTGGTTGAACAGTGAGAAAGTTTACTGTTACCTAGTGAAGTTGCCTCCATCGGCGACAAGCCCTCATATACAGTGCCTTTGGAAAGTATTCGGACCCCTTGACTTTTTCCACATTTTGTTAAGTTACAACCTTAGTCTAAAATTGATTAAATAAATAAAAATCCTCAGCAATCTACACACAATACCCCATAATGACAGAACAAAAACAGACTTTTAGAACATTTTGAACATTTATTAAGAATTAGAAACAGAAATACCTGATTTACAGTAGTATTCGAAATTGAGCTCAGGTGCATCCTGTTTCCATTGATCATTCTTGACATGTTTCTACAACTTGATTGGAGTCCACCTGTGGTAAATTCAATTGATTGGACATGATTTAGAAAGGCACACACATGTCTATATAAGGTCCTACAGTTGACAGTGCATGTCAGAGCAAAAACCAAGCCATGAGGTCGAAGGAATTGTCAGTAGAGCTCCGAGATAGGATTGTGTCTAGGCACAGAACTGGGGAAGGGTACCAAAAATGTCTGCAGCATTGAAGGTCCCCAAGAACACAGTGGCCTCCATCATTCTTAAATGGAAGACGTTTGGAACCACCAAGACTCTTCCTAGAGCTGGCCTCCTGGCCAAACTGAGCAATCGGGGGAGAAGGGTTTTGGTCAGGGAGGTAACCAAGAACCCGATATTAACTTTAACAGAGCTCTAGAGTTCCTCTGTGGAGATGGGAGAACCTTCCAGATGGACAACCATCTCTGCAGCACTCCACCAGTCAAGCCTTTATGGTAGAGTGGCCAAACGGAAGCCACTCCTCAATAAAAGGCACATGACAGCTCGCTTGGAGTTTGTCAGAACATGAGAAACAAGATTCTCTGGTCTGATGAAACCAATACTGAAAATACTTTGACCTGAATGCCACGAGTCTGGAGGAAACCTGGCACCATCCCTGCAGTGATGCATGGTGGTGCAGCATAATGCTGTGGGGATGTTTTTCAGCGGCAGGGACCGGGAGACTAGTCAGGATCGAGGGAACGATGAACGGAGCAAAGTACAGAGAGATCCTTGATGAAAACCTGCTCCAGAGAGCTCAGGACCTCAGACTGGGGCAAAGGATCCCCTTCCAAAATGACAACGACCATAAGCACACAGCCAAGAAAACGCAGGAGTAGTTTCGGGACAAGTCTCTGACTGTCCTTGAGTGGCCCAGCCAGAGCCCGGACTTCAACCATATTGAACATCTCTGGAGAGACCTGAAAATAGCTGTGAAGCAACGCTCCCCATCCAACCTGACTGAGCTTGAGAGGATCTGCAGAGAATAATGGGAGTAACTCCCCAAATACAGGTGTGCCAAGCTTGTAGCGTCATAACCAAGATGATTTGATGCTGTAATCGCTCCCAAAGGTGCTTCAACAAAGTACTGAGTAAAGGGTCTGAATACTTATGTAAATGTGAAATTTCATTTTTAAACTTTTAATAAATTAGCAAAACTGTCTAAAAACCTGTGGGGTATTGTGTGTAGTTTGATGAGAGAAAAAAAATGAATGCATTGTAGAATAAGGATGTAACGTAACAAAATGTGGAATAAGTCAAGGGGTCTGAATACTTTTCGAAGACACACGCGTACACACGCACTGTATATGTCCTGCACACACGGAGTACCCCTCTCTCTCTCTTTTTCTAATGTGAAACAAGGCCAAGCATTCATCTGCTAGTGATAGCCAAAAACGTCATAGTGGCATAAAGAAATATACGATTTACAGGTTTGGCGAGCTGCAAAGCCAAGGCAATATTTCATAACATATTTAAAATAAATTGAGTAGGCAGAAATCACAATTCCAAGTAAAATTTTACCATGAATGCACGATAGGGCCTTTGTGCTATAAAAACAATACTTTCACTTAAATTTACTGAGTATACATTTGTCAGCAAACTCTGTGTTCTCTGAATCAGCCCATAGTTTATAAGGACAAAGAACAGGCCTTCAGCCTCGTATGTCACAAATCATCTCCATTTTCCGAGTGTGTGTGTGTGTGTGTGTGTGTGTGTGTACGTGTGTGTCAAATCAAATCAAATCTTATTGGTCACATACACATGGTTAGCAGATGTTGTTGCGAGTGTAGCGAAATGCTTGAGCTTCTAGTTCCTGACAGTGCAGCAATATCTAACAAGTAATCTAACAATCTACCTAATACACACACATCTAAGTAAAGGGATGGAATAAGAATATGTACATATAAATACATGGATGAACAATGACCGAGCGGCTTAGGCGAGATGCAATAGATGGTATAAAATACAGTATATACATACATATGAGATGAGTAATGCAAGGTATGTGAACATCATTATTAAAGTGCTATTAATAAACTGACTAGTGATCCATGTGTTAGAGTGGCCAATGATTTCAGGTCTGTATGTTGGCAGCAGCCTCTCTGTGTTTAGCAGTCTGATGGCCTTGAGATAGAAGATGTTTTTCAGTCTCTCAGTCGCAGTTTTGATGCACCTGTACTGACCTCGCCTTCTGGATGGTAGCGGGGTGAACAGGCAGTGGCTCGGGTGGTTGTTGTCCTTGACGACCTTTTAGTTGTATGTGTCTGTGTTTGTGTGTTTCCTGTATGTGTGTACGTGTGTGTGTACTGTATGTGTGTGTGTGTGTGTGTGTGTGTGTGTGTGTGTGTGTGTGTGTGTGTGTGTGTGTGTGTGTGTGTGTGTGTGTGTGTGTGTGTGTGTGTGTGTGTGTGTGTGTGTGTGTGTGTGTGTGTGTGTGTGTGTGTGTGTGTGTGTGTGTGTGTGTGTGCCTATGTGTGTGTGTGCCTATTGCTCTATCTTCATAGGGATGTTCTCTTCTACATCCAGACTCTCTGTCGATTGAGGACAGGAAGCCCCTAAGAAACTCCAACTGTCAAGCTGGTGCAATAACCTAAAAGAATGAGTGTACTGAAATGACACAATCAACTATTACACTGCACACTTCCAGTGCAGGCTACTGCAGGCTACATCTAGCCTGGCTTTGAGCCATTGATGGATGGATAGACTGTTTATATTGCAGCTGTATGTTTCTTTAGTATGGGAATCAAACAGACTATCCTTCGAAGCCATTTAATCAAGTGTTTTTGCCTGGTGCAACAGAACAGGCCTTGTGTACGTTTTCATTGTTTGGCGTTTTTCCCCGTGTGTCATTTTCATGGATATCTTCTCTTTATTCCATAGAGACATCCGTTACAGACAGACAAGCTTTCTAAGATTCCCCAGAGTTTTACCCAAAAGGCTCAGACCTTTTCTTGTTCCATCTACGCGGGCCGGCACCCGTGTCTCCCTGGGCCATGGCTCCGATAGACCTGCTCTCACTTGGGGCCAAAGCCAGGCCACTGATACTTTTCAGCTGGCATTTCCATAGCAATAATTAAATGTGAACTTTAAGTAGGTTTAAGCCCTTAGACTGCAATATCTACTAAGCTAACATATGCAGCTGTTTTAAGATGGTCATAAAAAAAAGGTATAATTTTGCCATTTGATTTGGAGTTTTAGGACACCAGTATGTATAAAAATATATATATATTTGAAAAAACATTGCATTTTATATTTACTGCTGTATCCCATAGAAACGGCAAGCTTCTACCATAAACACATAGGGTGCTATTAAATATTCAAAATGATGTCACCTTGTGACGCACAGGTCATCGACTCTAGGGGTTAAAGAGGACTGCCTTTAAAAAGCAACTATTCCCTTTGGAAACAGCCTTTGTGGCATCGATATGAGTCAGAAACATTTATTCTAATGTCAAAATTGAGTACAAAGTCTAAATAGGATCATTTTGGCCATAAAAGTCTGTCTCGTCCAAAACTGATTTGAAACATCTGTGCTTCACAACTGGTAAATGAAGGTTGGATTTTGATTTGAGGATGTCCATTTGACAACTAACATGGGGTGAACAGCTGCAGTGATTGCTCTCTATCCAATAGCATAGACACTGAGACAGACCAGACCAGCAGGTACGACGATGTTTAATGACATTAACATAAACCACTGGAAACACTACACTGGAGCTGACATTAACATAAAACACTGGAAACACAACACTGGAGCTGACATTAACATAAACCACTGGAAACACAACACTGGAGCTGACATTAACATAAAACACAACACTGGAGCTGATATTAACATAAAACACAACACTGGAGCTGACATTAACATAAACCACAACACTGGAGCTGACATTAACATAAAACACAACACTGGAGCTGACATTAATATAAAACACAACACTAGAGCTGACATTAACATAAAACACAACACTGGAGCTGACATTAACATAAAACACAACACTGGAGCTGACATTAACATAAAACACACTGGAAACACAAACACTGGAGCTGACATTAACATAAAACACTGGAACACAACACTGGAGCTGACATTAACATAAAACACTAGAAACACAACACTGGAGCTGACATTAACATAAACCACTGGAAACACAACACTGGAGCTGACATTAACATAAAACACTAGAAACACAACACTGGAGCTGACATTAACATAAAACACTAGAAACACAACACTAGAGCTGACATTAATATAAAACACTAGAAACACAACACTGGAGCTGACATTAACATAAAACACTAGAAACACAACACTGGAGCTGACATTAACATAAAACACTAGAAACACAACACTAGAGCTGACATTAATATAAAACACTAGAAACACAACACTGGAGCTGACATTAATATAAAACACTAGAAACACAACACTGGAGCTGACATTAATATAAAACACAACACTGGAGCTGACATTAATATAAAACACTAGAAACACAACACTGGAGCTGACATTAACATAAAACACTAGAAACACAACACTAGAGCTGACATTAACATAAACCACTAGAAACACAACACTGGAGCTGACATTAACATAAAACACTAGAAACACAACACTAGAGCTGACATTAATATAAAACACTAGAAACACAACACTGGAGCTGACATTAATATAAAACACTAGAAACACAACACTGGAGCTGACATTAATATAAAACACAACACTGGAGCTGACATTAATATAAAACACTAGAAACACAACACTGGAGCTGACATTAACATAAAACACTAGAAACACAACACTAGAGCTGACATTAACATAAACCACTAGAAACACAACACTGGAGCTGACATTAATATAAAACACTAGAAACACAACACTGGAGCTGACATTAACATAAAACACTAGAAACACAACACTAGAGCTGACATTAACATAAACCACTGGAAACACAACACTGGAGCTGACATTAATATAAAACACAACACTGGAGCTGACATTAACATAAACCACTGGAAACACAACACTGGAGCTGATATTAACATAAAACACAACACTGGAGCTGATATTAACATAAAACACAACACTGGAGCTGACATTAACATAAAACACAACACTGGAGCTGACATTAACATAAAACACAACACTGGAGCTGATATTAACATAAAACACAACACTGGAGCTGACATTAACATAAAACACTGGAAACACAACACTAGAGCTGACATTAACATAAAACACTGGAAACACAACACTGGAGCTGACATTAACATAAAACACTGGAAACACAACACTAGAGCTGACATTAATATAAAACACAACACTAGAGCTGACATTAATATAAAACACAACACTGGAGCTGACATTAACATAAAACACAACACTGGAGCTGACATTAACATAAAACACAACACTGGAGCTGACATTAACATAAAACACAACACTGGAGCTGATATTAACATAAAACACAACACTGGAGCTGACATTAACATAAAACACTGGAAACACAACACTAGAGCTGACATTAACATAAAACACTGGAAACACAACACTGGAGCTGACATTAACATAAAACACTGGAAACACAACACTAGAGCTGACATTAATATAAAACACAACACTAGAGCTGACATTAATATAAAACACAACACTGGAGCTGACATTAACATAAAACACAACACTGGAGCTGACATTAACATAAAACACTGGAAACACAACACTGGAGCTGACATTAACATAAAACACTAGAAACACAACACTGGAGCTGACATTAACATAAAACACTAGAAACACAACACTGGAGCTGACATTAATATAAAACACTAGAAACACAACACTAGAGCTGACATTAATATAAAACACTAGAAACACAACACTAGAGCTGACATTAATATAAAACACTAGAAACACAACACTAGAGCTGACATTAATATAAAACACAACACTGGAGCTGACATTAATATAAAACACTAGAAACACAACACTGGAGCTGACATTAATATAAAACACAACACTGAGCTGACATTAATATAAAACACTAGAAACACAACACTGGAGCTGACATTAACATAAAACACTAGAAACACAACACTGGAGCTGACATTAACATAAACCACTGGAAACACAACACTGGAGCTGACATTAACATAAAACACTAGAAACACAACACTGGAGCTGACATTAACATAAAACACAACACTGGAGCTGACATTAACATAAACCACTGGAAACACAACACTGGAGCTGACATTAACATAAAACACTAGAAACACAACACTGGAGCTGACATTAACATAAAACACTAGAAACACAACACTAGAGCTGACATTAATATAAAACACTAGAAACACAACACTGGAGCTGACATTAATATAAAACACAACACTGGAGCTGACATTAATATAAAACACTAGAAACACAACACTGGAGCTGACATTAACATAAAACACTAGAAACACAACACTAGAGCTGACATTAACAAAAACCACTAGAAACACAACACTGGAGCTGACATTAATATAAAACACTAGAAACACAACACTGGAGCTGACATTAACATAAAACACTAGAAACACAACACTAGAGCTGACATTAACATAAACCACTGGAAACACAACACTGGAGCTGACATTAATATAAAACACAACACTGGAGCTGACATTAACATAAACCACTGGAAACACAACACTAGAGCTGACATTAACATAAAACACAACACTGGAGCTGATATTAACATAAAACACTGGAAACACAACACTGGAGCTGATATTAACATAAACCACAACACTGGACCTGACATTAACATAAAACACAACACTGGAGCTGATATTAACATAAAACACTAGAAACACAACACTAGAGCTGACATTAACATAAAACACTAGAAACACAACACTGGAGCTGACATTAATATAAAACACTACAACACTGGAGCTGACATTAACATAAAACACTAGAAACACAACACTGGAGCTGACATTAACATAAACCACTGGAAACACAACACTGGAGCTGACATTAACATAAAACACAACACTGGAGCTGACATTAACATAAACCACAACACTAGAGCTGACATTAACATAAAACACAACACTGGAGCTGACATTAACATAAAACACTGGAAACACAACACTGGAGCTGACATTAACATAAACCACAACACTGGAGCTGACATTAACATAAAACACAACACTGGAGCTGACATTAACATAAAACAACACTGGAAACACAACACTAGAGCTGACATTAATATAAAACACAACACTAGAGCTGACATTAACATAAAACACAACACTGGAGCTGACATTAACATAAACCACAACACTGGAGCTGACATTAACATAAAACACTGGAAACACAACACTGGAGCTGACATTAACATAAAACACTAGAAACACAACACTGGAGCTGACATTAACATAAAACACTAGAAACACAACACTGGAGCTGACATTAACATAAAACACTAGAAACACAACACTAGAGCTGACATTAATATAAAACACTACAACACTAGAGCTGACATTAATATAAAACACTAGAAACACAACACTAGAGCTGACATTAATATAAAACACAACACTGGAGCTGACATTAATATAAAACACTAGAAACACAACACTGGAGCTGACATTAATATAAAACACAACACTGGAGCTGACATTAACATAAAACACACTAGAAACACAACACTGGAGCTGACATTAACATAAAACACTGGAGAAACACAACACTGGAGCTGACATTAACATAAACCACTGGAAACACAACACTGGAGCTGACATTAACATAAAACACTAGAAACACAACACTGGAGCTGACATTAACATAAAACACAACACTGGAGCTGACATTAACATAAACCACTGGAAACACAACACTGGAGCTGACATTAACATAAAACACTAGAAACACAACACTGGAGCTGACATTAACATAAAACACAGAAACACAACACTGAGCTGACATTAATATAAAACACTAGAAACACAACACTGGAGCTGACATTAATATAAAACACAACACTGGAGCTGACATTAATATAAAACACTAGAAACACAACACTGGAGCTGACATTAACATAAAACACTAGAAACACAACACTGGAGCTGACATTAACAAAAACCACTAGAAACACAACACTGGAGCTGACATTAATATAAAACACTAGAAACACAACACTGGAGCTGACATTAACATAAAACACTAGAAACACAACACTAGAGCTGACATTAACATAAACCACTGGAAACACAACACTGGAGCTGACATTAATATAAAACACAACACTGGAGCTGACATTAACATAAACCACTGGAAACACAACACTGAGCTGACATTAACATAAAACACAACACTGGAGCTGATATTAACATAAAACACTGGAAACACAACACTGGAGCTGATATTAACATAAACCACAACACTGGACCTGACATTAACATAAAACACAACACTGGAGCTGATATTAACATAAAACACTAGAAACACAACACTAGAGCTGACATTAACATAAAACACTAGAAACACAACACTGGAGCTGACATTAACATAAACCACAACACTGGAGCTGACATTAACATAAACCACAACACTGGAGCTGACATTAACATAAACCACAACACTGGAGCTGACATTAACATAAACCACAACACTGGAGCTGACATTAACATAAACCACAACACTGGAGCTGACATTAACATAAACCACAACACTGGAGCTAACATTAACATAAAACACTGGAAACACAACACTGGAGCTGACATTAACATAAACCACAACACTGGAGCTGACATTAACATAAAACACAACACTAGAGCTGACATTGACATAAAACACAACACTGGAGCTGACATTAACATAAACCACAACACTGGAGCTGACATTAACATAAACCACAACACTGGAGCTGACATTAACATAAACCACAACACTGGAGCTAACATTAACATAAAACACTGGAACCACAACACTGGAGCTGACATTAACATAAAACACAACACTGGAGCTGATATTAACATAAAACACTAGAAACACAACACTAGAGCTGACATTAACATAAAACACTAGAAACACAACACTAGAGCTGACATTAACATAAACCACAACACTGGAGCTGACATTAACATAAACCACAACACTGGAGCTGATATTAACATAAACCACAACACTGGAGCTGACATTAACATAAACCACAACACTGGAGCTGACATTAACATAAACCACAACACTGGAGCTGACATTAACATAAACCACAACACTGGAGCTAACATTAACATAAAACACTGGAAACACAACACTGGAGCTGACATTAACATAAACCACAACACTGGAGCTGACATTAACATAAAACACAACACTAGAGCTGACATTGACATAAAACACAACACTGGAGCTGACATTAACATAAACCACAACACTGGAGCTGACATTAACATAAACCACAACACTGGAGCTGACATTAACATAAACCACAACACTGGAGCTAACATTAACATAAAACACTGGAACCACAACACTGGAGCTGACATTAACATAAAACACAACACTGGAGCTGACATTAACATAAACCACAACACTGGAGCTGACATTAACATAAAACACAACACTGGAGCTGACATTAACATAAAACACAACACTGGAGCTGACATTAACATAAAACACAACACTGGAGCTGACATTAACATAAAACACAACACTGGAGCTGACATTAACATAAAACACAACACTGGAGCTGACATTAACATAAACCACTGGAAACACAACACTGGAGCTGACATTAACATAAACCACAACACTGGAGCTGACATTAACATAAACCACAACACTGGAGCTGACATTAACATAAACCACAACACTGGAGCTAACATTAACATAAAACACTGGAAACACAACACTGGAGCTGACATTAACATAAACCACAACACTGGAGCTGACATTAACATAAAACACAACACTGGAGCTGACATTAACATAAAACACAACACTGGAGCTGACATTAACATAAAACACAACACTGGAGCTGACATTAATATAAAACACTAGAAACACAACACTGGAGCTGACATTAACATAAACCACAACACTGGAGCTGACATTAACATAAAACACTGGAAACACAACACTGGAGCTGACATTAACATAAAACACAACACTGGAGTTGACATTAACATAAAACACAACACTGGAGCTGACATTAACATAAACCACCACACTGGAGCTAACATTAACATAAACCACCACACTGGAGCTGACATTAACATAAAACACAACACTGGAGCTGACATTAACATAAACCACAACACTGGAGCTGACATTAACATAAACCACAAGACTGGAGCTGACATTAACATAAACCACAACACTGGAGCTAACATTAACATAAAACACTGGAACCACAACACTGGAGCTGACATTAACATAAAACACAACACTGGAGCTGACATTAACATAAACCACAACACTGGAGCTGACATTAACATAAACCACAACACTGGAGCTGACATTAACATAAACCACAACACTGGAGCTAACATTAACATAAAACACTGGAAACACAACACTGGAGCTGACATTAACATAAAACACTAGAAACACAACACTGGAGCTGACATTAACATAAAACACTAGAAACACAACACTAGAGCTGACATTAATATAAAACACTAGAAACACAACACTGGAGCTGACATTAATATAAAACACAACACTGGAGCTGACATTAATATAAAACACTAGAAACACAACACTGGAGCTGACATTAACATAAAACACTAGAAACACAACACTAGAGCTGACATTAACAAAAACCACTAGAAACACAACACTGGAGCTGACATTAATATAAAACACTAGAAACACAACACTGGAGCTGACATTAACATAAAACACTAGAAACACAACACTAGAGCTGACATTAACATAAACCACTGGAAACACAACACTGGAGCTGACATTAATATAAAACACAACACTGGAGCTGACATTAACATAAACCACTGGAAACACAACACTAGAGCTGACATTAACATAAAACACAACACTGGAGCTGATATTAACATAAAACACTGGAAACACAACACTGGAGCTGATATTAACATAAACCACAACACTGGACCTGACATTAACATAAAACACAACACTGGAGCTGATATTAACATAAAACACTAGAAACACAACACTAGAGCTGACATTAACATAAAACACTAGAAACACAACACTAGAGCTGACATTAACATAAACCACAACACTGGAGCTGACATTAACATAAACCACAACACTGGAGCTGATATTAACATAAACCACAACACTGGAGCTGACATTAACATAAACCACAACACTGGAGCTGACATTAACATAAACCACAACACTGGAGCTGACATTAACATAAACCACAACACTGGAGCTAACATTAACATAAAACACTGGAAACACAACACTGGAGCTGACATTAACATAAACCACAACCCTGGAGCTGACATTAACATAAAACACAACACTAGAGCTGACATTGACATAAAACACAACACTGGAGCTGACATTAACATAAACCACAACACTGGAGCTGACATTAACATAAACCACAACACTGGAGCTGACATTAACATAAACCACAACACTGGAGCTAACATTAACATAAAACACTGGAACCACAACACTGGAGCTGACATTAACATAAAACACAACACTGGAGCTGATATTAACATAAAACACAACACTAGAGCTGACATTAACATAAAACACTAGAAACACAACACTAGAGCTGACATTAACATAAACCACAACACTGGAGCTGACATTAACATAAACCACAACACTGGAGCTGATATTAACATAAACCACAACACTGGAGCTGACATTAACATAAACCACAACACTGGAGCTGACATTAACATAAACCACAACACTGGAGCTGACATTAACATAAACCACAACACTGGAGCTAACATTAACATAAAACACTGGAAACACAACACTGGAGCTGACATTAACATAAACCACAACACTGGAGCTGACATTAACATAAAACACAACACTAGAGCTGACATTGACATAAAACACAACACTGGAGCTGACATTAACATAAACCACAACACTGGAGCTGACATTAACATAAACCACAACACTGGAGCTGACATTAACATAAACCACAACACTGGAGCTAACATTAACATAAAACACTGGAACCACAACACTGGAGCTGACATTAACATAAAACACAACACTGGAGCTGACATTAACATAAACCACAACACTGGAGCTGACATTAACATAAAACACAACACTGGAGCTGACATTAACATAAAACACAACACTGGAGCTGACATTAACATAAAACACAACACTGGAGCTGACATTAACATAAAACACAACACTGGAGCTGACATTAACATAAAACACAACACTGGAGCTGACATTAACATAAACCACTGGAAACACAACACTGGAGCTGACATTAACATAAACCACAACACTGGAGCTGACATTAACATAAACCACAACACTGGAGCTGACATTAACATAAACCACAACACTGGAGCTAACATTAACATAAAACACTGGAAACACAACACTGGAGCTGACATTAACATAAACCACAACACTGGAGCTGACATTAACATAAAACACAACACTGGAGCTGACATTAACATAAAACACAACACTGGAGCTGACATTAACATAAAACACAACACTGGAGCTGACATTAATATAAAACACTAGAAACACAACACTGGAGCTGACATTAACATAAACCACAACACTGGAGCTGACATTAACATAAAACACTGGAAACACAACACTGGAGCTGACATTAACATAAAACACAACACTGGAGTTGACATTAACATAAAACACAACACTGGAGCTGACATTAACATAAACCACCACACTGGAGCTAACATTAACATAAACCACCACACTGGAGCTGACATTAACATAAAACACAACACTGGAGCTGACATTAACATAAACCACAACACTGGAGCTGACATTAACATAAACCACAACACTGGAGCTGACATTAACATAAACCACAACACTGGAGCTAACATTAACATAAAACACTGGAACCACAACACTGGAGCTGACATTAACATAAAACACAACACTGGAGCTGACATTAACATAAACCACAACACTGGAGCTGACATTAACATAAAACACAACACTGGAGCTGACATTAACATAAAACACAACACTGGAGCTGACATTAACATAAAACACAACACTGGAGCTGACATTAACATAAAACACAACACTGGAGCTGACATTAACATAAAACACAACACTGGAGCTGACATTAACATAAACCACTGGAAACACAACACTGGAGCTGACATTAACATAAACCACAACACTGGAGCTGACATTAACATAAACCACAACACTGGAGCTGACATTAACATAAACCACAACACTGGAGCTAACATTAACATAAAACACTGGAAACACAACACTGGAGCTGACATTAACATAAACCACAACACTGGAGCTGACATTAACATAAAACACAACACTGGAGCTGACATTAACATAAAACACAACACTGGAGCTGACATTAACATAAAACACAACACTGGAGCTGACATTAATATAAAACACTAGAAACACAACACTGGAGCTGACATTAACATAAACCACAACACTGGAGCTGACATTAACATAAAACACTGGAAACACAACACTGGAGCTGACATTAACATAAAACACAACACTGGAGTTGACATTAACATAAAACACAACACTGGAGCTGACATTAACATAAACCACCACACTGGAGCTAACATTAACATAAACCACCACACTGGAGCTAACATTAACATAAAACACTGGAAACACAACACTGGAGCTGACATTAACATAAACCACAACACTGGAGCTGACATTAACATAAAACACAACACTGGAGCTGACATTGACATAAAACACAACACTGGAGCTGACATTAACATAAACCACAACACTGGAGCTGACATTAACATAAACCACAACACTGGAGCTGACATTAACATAAACCACAACACTGGAGCTAACATTAACATAAAACACTGGAACCACAACACTGGAGCTGACATTAACATAAAACACAACACTGGAGCTGACATTAACATAAACCACAACACTGGAGCTGACATTAACATAAAACACAACACTGGAGCTGACATTAACATAAAACACAACACTGGAGCTGACATTAACATAAAACACAACACTGGAGCTGACATTAACATAAAACACAACACTGGAGCTGACATTAACATAAAACACAACACTGGAGCTGACATTAACATAAACCACTGGAAACACAACACTGGAGCTGACATTAACATAAACCACAACACTGGAGCTGACATTAACATAAACCACAACACTGGAGCTGACATTAACATAAACCACAACACTGGAGCTAACATTAACATAAAACACAACACTGGAGCTGACATTAACATAAAACACAACACTGGAGCTGACATTAATATAAAACACTAGAAACACAACACTGGAGCTGACATTAACATAAACCACAACACTGGAGCTGACATTAACATAAAACACTGGAAACACAACACTGGAGCTGACATTAACATAAAACACAACACTGGAGTTGACATTAACATAAAACACAACACTGGAGCTGACATTAACATAAACCACCACACTGGAGCTAACATTAACATAAACCACCACACTGGAGCTAACATTAACATAAAACACTGGAAACACAACACTGGAGCTGACATTAACATAAAACACTGGAAACACAACACTGGAGCTGACATTAACATAAACCACAACACTGGAGCTGACATTAACATAAAACACAACACTGGAGCTGACATTAACATAAAACACAACACTGGAGCTAACATTAACATAAACCACCACACTGGAGCTGACATTAACATAAAACACTGGAAACACAACACTGGAGCTAACATTAACATAAACCACCACACTGGAGCTGACATTAACATAAAACACTGGAAACACAACACTGGAGCTGACATTAACATAAAACACTGGAAACACAACACTGGAGCTAACATTAACATAAACCACCACACTGGAGCTGACATTAACATAAAACACTGGAAACACAACACTGGAGCTGACATTAACATAAAACACTGGAAACACAACACTGGAGCTGACATTAACATAAACCACCACACTGGAGCTGACATTAACATAAAACACTGGAAACACAACACTGGAGCTGACATTAACATAAACCACCACACTGGAGCTGACATTAACATAAAACACAACACTGGAGCTGACATTAATATAAACCACCACACTGGAGCTGACATTAACATAAAACACTGGAAACACAACACTGGAGCTGACATTAATATAAAACACTGGAAACACAACACTGGAGCTGACATTAACATAAAACACTGGAAACACAACACTAGAGCTGACATTAATATAAACCACTGGAAACACAACACTGGAGCTGACATTAACATAAACCACTGGAAACACAACACTGGAGCTGACAATAACATAAAACACTAGAAACACAACACTGGAGCTGACATTAACATAAACCACTGGAAACACAACACTGGAGCTGACATTAACATAAAACACTAGAAACACAACACTGGAGCTGACATTAACATAAAACACTAGAAACACAACACTGGAGCTGACATTAATATAAAACACTAGAAACACAACACTGGAGCTGACATTAATATAAAACACAACACTGGAGCTGACATTAATATAAAACACAACACTGGAGCTGACATTAACATAAAACACAACACTAGAGCTGACATTAACATAAAACACTGGAAACACAACACTGGAGCTGACATTAATATAAAACACTAGAAACACAACACTGGAGCTGACATTAACATAAAACACTAGAAACACAACACTAGAGCTGACATTAACATAAACCACTGGAAACACAACACTGGAGCTGACATTAACATAAAACACTAGAAACACAACACTAGAGCTGACATTAACATAAACCACTGGAAACACAACACTGGAGCTGACATTAACATAAAACACTAGAAACACAACACTGGAGCTGACATTAACATAAAACACAACACTGGAGCTGACATTAACATAAAACACAACACTGGAGCTGATATTAACATAAAACACAACACTGGAGCTGATATTAACATAAAACACAATACTGGAGCTGACATTAACATAAAACACAACACTGGAGCTGACATTAACATAAAACACAACACTGGAGCTGATATTAACATAAAACACAACACTGGAGCTGACATTAACATAAAACACTGGAAACACAACACTAGAGCTGACATTAACATAAAACACTGGAAACACAACACTGGAGCTGACATTAACATAAAACACTGGAAACACAACACTAGAGCTGACATTAATATAAAACACAACACTAGAGCTGACATTAATATAACACACAACACTGGAGCTGACATTAACATAAAACACAACACTGGAGCTGACATTAATATAAAACACTGGAAACACAACACTGGAGCTGACATTAACATAAAACACTGGAAACACAACACTAGAGCTGACATTAATATAAAACACAACACTAGAGCTGACATTAATATAAAACACAACACTGGAGCTGACATTAACATAAAACACAACACTGGAGCTGACATTAACATAAAACACAACACTGGAGCTGACATTAACATAAAACACAACACTGGAGCTGACATTAACATAAAACACAACACTGGAGCTGACATTAACATAAAACACTGGAAACACAACACTGGAGCTGACATTAACATAAAACACTAGAAACACAACACTGGAGCTGACATTAACATAAAACACTAGAAACACAACACTGGAGCTGACATTAATATAAAACACTAGAAACACAACACTAGAGCTGACATTAATATAAAACACTAGAAACACAACACTGGAGCTGACATTAATATAAAACACTAGAAACACAACACTAGAGCTGACATTAATATAAAACACAACACTGGAGCTGACATTAATATAAAACACTAGAAACACAACACTGGAGCTGACATTAATATAAAACACAACACTGGAGCTGACATTAATATAAAACACTAGAAACACAACACTGGAGCTGACATTAACATAAAACACTAGAAACACAACACTGGAGCTGACATTAACATAAACCACTGGAAACACAACACTGGAACTGACATTAACATAAAACACTAGAAACACAACACTGGAGCTGACATTAACATAAAACACTAGAAACACAACACTGGAGCTGACATTAACATAAAACACTAGAAACACAACACTGGAGCTGACATTAACATAAAACACAACACTGGAGCTGACATTAACATAAACCACTGGAAACACAACACTGGAGCTGACATTAACATAAAACACTAGAAACACAACACTGGAGCTGACATTAATATAAAACACTAGAAACACAACACTAGAGCTGACATTAATATAAAACACTAGAAACACAACACTAGAGCTGACATTAATATAAAACACTAGAAACACAACACTAGAGCTGACATTAATATAAAACACAACACTGGAGCTGACATTAATATAAAACACTAGAAACACAACACTGGAGCTGACATTAATATAAAACACAACACTGGAGCTGACATTAATATAAAACACTAGAAACACAACACTGGAGCTGACATTAACATAAAACACTAGAAACACAACACTGGAGCTGACATTAACATAAACCACTGGAAACACAACACTGGAGCTGACATTAACATAAAACACTAGAAACACAACACTGGAGCTGACATTAACATAAAACACAACACTGGAGCTGACATTACCATAAAACACTAGAAACACAACACTGGAGCTGACATTATCATAAAACACTAGAAACACAACACTGGAGCTGACATTAACATAAACCACTGGAAACACAACACTGGAGCTGACATTAACATAAAACACTACACAACACTGGAGCTGACATTAACATAAACACACACAACACTGGAGCTGACATTAATATAAAACACTAGAAACACAACACTGGAGCTGACATTAATATAAAACACAACACTGGAGCTGACATTAATATAAAACACTAGAAACACAACACTGGAGCTGACATTAACATAAAACACTAAAACACAACACTAGAGCTGACATTAACATAAACCACAGAGACACAACACTGGAGCTGACATTAATATAAAACACTAGAAACACAACACTGGAGCTGACATTAACATAAAACACTAGAAACACAACACTAGAGCTGACATTAACATAAACCACTGGAAACACAACACTGGAGCTGACATTAATATAAAACACAACACTGGAGCTGACATTAACATAAACCACTGGAAACACAACACTGGAGCTGATATTAACATAAAACACAACACTGGAGCTGATATTAACATAAAACACAACACTGGAGCTGATATTAATATAAAACACAACACTAGAGCTGACATTAATATAAAACACAACACTGGAGCTGACATTAACATAAAACACAACACTGGAGCTGACATTAATATAAAACACTGGAAACACAACACTGGAGCTGACATTAACATAAAACACTGGAAACACAACACTAGAGCTGACATTAATATAAAACACAACACTAGAGCTGACATTAATATAAAACACAACACTGGAGCTGACATTAACATAAAACACAACACTGGAGCTGACATTAACATAAAACACAACACTGGAGCTGACATTAACATAAAACACAACACTAGAGCTGACATTAACATAAAACACAACACTGGAGCTGACATTAACATAAAACACTGGAAACACAACACTGGAGCTGACATTAACATAAAACACTAGAAACACAACACTGGAGCTGACATTAATATAAAACACTAGAAACACAACACTAGAGCTGACATTAATATAAAACACTAGAAACACAACACTAGAGCTGACATTAATATAAAACACTAGAAACACAACACTAGAGCTGACATTAATATAAAACACAACACTGGAGCTGACATTAATATAAAACACTAGAAACACAACACTGGAGCTGACATTAATATAAAACACAACACTGGAGCTGACATTAATATAAAACACTAGAAACACAACACTGGAGCTGACATTAACATAAAACACTAGAAACACAACACTGGAGCTGACATTAACATAAACCACTGGAAACACAACACTGGAGCTGACATTAACATAAACCACTGGAAACACAACACTGGAGCTGACATTAACATAAAACACTAGAAACACAACACTGGAGCTGACATTAACATAAAACACAACACTGGAGCTGACATTAACATAAACCACTGGAAACACAACACTGGAGCTGACATTAACATAAAACACTAGAAACACAACACTGGAGCTGACATTAACATAAAACACTAGAAACACAACACTAGAGCTGACATTAATATAAAACACTAGAAACACAACACTGGAGCTGACATTAATATAAAACACAACACTGGAGCTGACATTAATATAAAACACTAGAAACACAACACTGGAGCTGACATTAACATAAAACACTAGAAACACAACACTAGAGCTGACATTAACATAAACCACTAGAAACACAACACTGGAGCTGACATTATTATAAAACACTAGAAACACAACACTGGAGCTGACATTAACATAAAACACTAGAAACACAACACTAGAGCTGACATTAACATAAACCACTGGAAACACAACACTGGAGCTGACATTAATATAAAACACAACACTGGAGCTGACATTAACATAAACCACTGGAAACACAACACTAGAGCTGACATTAATATAAAACACAACACTGGAGCTGACATTAACATAAAACACAACACTGGAGCTGATATTAACATAAAACACTGGAAACACAACACTGGAGCTGATATTAACATAAACCACAACACTGGAGCTGACATTAACATAAAACACAACACTGGAGCTGATATTAACATAAAACACTAGAAACACAACACTAGAGCTGACATTAACATAAAACACTAGAAACACAACACTAGAGCTGACATTAACATAAACCACAACACTGGAGCTGACATTAACATAAACCACAACACTGGAGCTGATATTAACATAAACCACAACACTGGAGCTGACATTAACATAAACCACAACACTGGAGCTGACATTAACATAAACCACAACACTGGAGCTGACATTAACATAAACCACAACACTGGAGCTAACATTAACATAAAACACTGGAAACACAACACTGGAGCTGACATTAACATAAACCACAACACTGGAGCTGACATTAACATAAAACACAACACTAGAGCTGACATTGACATAAAACACAACACTGGAGCTGACATTAACATAAACCACAACACTGGAGCTGACATTAACATAAACCACAACACTGGAGCTGACATTAACATAAACCACAACACTGGAGCTAACATTAACATAAAACACTGGAACCACAACACTGGAGCTGACATTAACATAAAACACAACACTGGAGCTGACATTAACATAAACCACAACACTGGAGCTGACATTAACATAAAACACAACACTGGAGCTGACATTAACATAAAACACAACACTGGAGCTGACATTAACATAAAACACAACACTGGAGCTGACATTAACATAAAACACAACACTGGAGCTGACATTAACATAAAACACAACACTGGAGCTGACATTAACATAAACCACTGGAAACACAACACTGGAGCTGACATTAACATAAAACACAACACTGGAGCTGACATTAACATAAAACACAACACTGGAGCTGACATTAACATAAACCACAACACTGGAGCTAACATTAACATAAAACACTGGAAACACAACACTGGAGCTGACATTAACATAAAACCACAACACTGGAGCTGACATTAACATAAAACACAACACTGGAGCTGACATTAACATAAAACACAACACTGGAGCTGACATTAACATAAAACACAACACTAGAGCTGACATTAATATAAAACACTAGAAACACAACACTGGAGCTGACATTAACATAAACCACAACACTGGAGCTGACATTAACATAAAACACTGGAAACACAACACTGGAGCTGACATTAACATAAACCACAACACTGGAGCTGACATTAACATAAAACACAACACTGGAGCTGACATTAACATAAACACACACAACACTGGAGCTGACATTAACATAAAACACTAGAAACACAACAACACTGGAGCTGACATTAACATAAAACACAACACTGGAGCTGACATTAACATAAAACCACAACACTGGAGCTGACATTAACATAAAACACAACACTGGAGCTGACATTAACATAAAACTGGAAACACAACACTGGAAACACAACACTGGAGCTAACATTAACATAAAACACTGGAAACACAACACTGGAGCTGACATTAACATAAAACACAACACTGGAGCTGACATTAACATAAAACACAACACAACACTGGAGCTGACATTAACATAAAACACAACACTGGAGCTGACATTAACATAAAACACAACACTGGAGCTGACATTAACATAAAACACAACACTGGAGCTGACATTAACATAAAACACAACACTGGAGCTGACATTAACATAAAACACAACACTGGAGCTGACATTAACATAAAACACTGAAACACAACACTGGAGCTGACATTAACATAAAACACTGGAAACACAACACTGGAGCTGACATTAACATAAACACAAAACACAACACTGGAGCTGACATTAATATAAAACACAACACTAGAGCTGACATTAACATAAAACACAACACTGGAGCTAACATTAACATAAAACACTGGAAACATTAACACTGGAGCTGACATTAACATAAAACACTAAAACACAACACTGGAGCTGACATTAATATAAAACACTAGAAACACAACACTGGAGCTGACATTAACATAAACTGGAAACACAACACTGGAGCTGACATTAACATAAAACACTGGAAACACAACACTGGAGCTGACATTAACATAAAACACAACACTGGAGCTGACATTAACATAAAACACAAACACTGGAGCTGACATTAACATAAACACACACAACACTGGAGCTGACATTAACATAAAACACACAACACTGGAGCTGACATTAACATAAAACACTGGAAACACAACACTGGAGCTGACATTAACACTAAAACACAACACTGGAGCTGACATTAACATAAAACACAAAACACAACACTGGAGCTGACATTAACATAAAACACAAACACTGGAGCTGACATTAACATAAAACACAACACTGGAGCTGACATTAACATAAACCACAACACTGGAGCTGACATTAACATAAACCACAA
Organism: Oncorhynchus gorbuscha; assembly: GCF_021184085.1. Lineage (NCBI taxonomy): Eukaryota > Metazoa > Chordata > Actinopteri > Salmoniformes > Salmonidae > Oncorhynchus > Oncorhynchus gorbuscha. Next base: position 68,731,836 of record NC_060180.1, read on the forward strand.
CACTGGAGCTAACATTAACATAAAACACTGGAACCACAACACTGGAGCTGACATTAACATAAAACACAACACTGGAGCTGACATTAACATAAACCACAACACTGGAGCTGACATTAACATAAAACACAACACTGGAGCTGACATTAACATAAAACACAACACTGGAGCTGACATTAACATAAAACACAACACTGGAGCTGACATTAACATAAACCACTGGAAACACAACACTGGAGCTGACATTAACATAAACCACAACACTGGAGCTGACATTAACATAAACCACAACACTGGAGCTGACATTAACATAAACCACAACACTGGAGCTAACATTAACATAAAACACAACACTGGAGCTGACATTAAACATAAAACACAACACTGGAGCTGACATTAATATAAAACACTAGAAACACAACACTGGAGCTGACATTAACATAAACCACAACACTGGAGCTGACATTAACATAAAACACTGGAAACACAACACTGGAGCTGACATTAACATAAAACACAACACTGGAGTTGACATTAACATAAAACACAACACTGGAGCTGACATTAACATAAACCACCACACTGGAGCTAACATTAACATAAACCACCACACTGGAGCTAACATTAACATAAAACACTGGAAACACAACACTGGAGCTGACATTAACATAAAACACTGGAAACACAACACTGGAGCTGACATTAACATAAACCACAACACTGGAGCTGACATTAACATAAAACACAACACTGGAGCTGACATTAACATAAAACACAACACTGGAGCTAACATTAACATAAACCACAACACTGGAGCTGACATTAACATAAAACACTGGAAACACAACACTGGAGCTAACATTAACATAAACCACCAACACTGGAGCTGACATTAACATAAAACACTGGAAACACAACACTGGAGCTGACATTAACATAAAACACTGGAAACACAACACTGGAGCTAACATTAACATAAACCACCACACTGGAGCTGACATTAACATAAAACACTGGAAACACAACACTGGAGCTGACATTAACATAAAACACTGGAAACACAACACTGGAGCTGACATTAACATAAACCACAACACTGGAGCTGACATTAACATAAAACACTGGAAACACAACACTGGAGCTGACATTAACATAAACCACCACACTGGAGCTGACATTAACATAAAACACAACACTGGAGCTGACATTAATATAAACCACCACACTGGAGCTGACATTAACATAAAACACTGGAAACACAACACTGGAGCTGACATTAACATAAAACACAACACTGGAGCTGACATTAACATAAAACACAACACTGGAGCTGACATTAACATAAACCACTGGAAACACAACACTGGAGCTGACATTAATATAAACCACTGGAAACACACTGGTGTGGTGTAAGTCTTAGGTGGAATTGCAGCATGATGAAGCTCTGATGATGTGAGGAGGGAGAAATCTTATTCTTTGTACCTGGATCTGAGTGTAAAGAGGGGTAAAGAACACACACCTGCCTGATATCAAAGGGATGTTCCACTGAGTCAAAACCTTGACTTGAATTCTGACTCATTTCCTGAACCAGTCATTCCAATGAAGTCCCACTGCCTGACTACAGGGGACTTGAGCCTCTCCTGTCAAGCTAACTCTAAACTAACATCTCAACTCACAAGGCGAGCTCCATGAATACATTTGTTTTCATATGTGGAACCAGAGAAGAAGTTTGTTTTGCTGGAAGTGGTTCTCTTCCCCCAATCCCCACCCCCTTGGCCCGACCCCTGAGGCCCCAAGCCTGGGTTGCGAGGACTGGCAGCTGGGACCCTGGCTCCACAGGCCCCTCCACCACCACATGCTTCAACCCCTGGTGATGGGCTGGCTGCTGGGTTTGGGAAGTTGAGTAGACCATCCCCAGCCCATTGACGTCAGTCACCCACACACCACAAGACCTCTGTCGGGAGTTTCAAAACAAAGTTCGCTGCCAAGGCAACATGGAAAAAGCTGGCCTGTGTGACCGTGTGTACGGTAAACAGTGGAGTTTCTCTGAATCGGCAGGAAAAAGGAAAAGGGTTTGAATTTCCTCCAGCGTCTCAAGATACAGCTAATACATCCTGCTGAGATGGGGACAACACAAACTAGACTGAACAGACATGTCAGATTTAAAGGCCTACTACAGTCATTTTAATAGTGTGTATTGGTATTTATATATTTTTTATTTATTTAACCTTTATTTAACTAGGCAAGTCAGTTAAAAACAAATTCTTATTTCCAATGACGGCCTACCAAAAGGCAAAAGGCCCCTGTGGGGACGGGATTAAATTTTCAATTTAATTTAATAGAAATATAGGACAAAACACACACATGACGACAAGAGAGACAACACAACACTACATAAAGAGAGACTTAAGATGACAACATAGCATGGTAGCAACATGACAACACAGCATGGTAGTAACACAACAACATGGCAGCAACATGACAACACAACATGGTAGCAACACAACATGACAACAACATGGTAGCAACACAACATGACAACAACATGGCAGCAACATGACAACACAGCATGGTAGTAACACAACATGACAACATAGCATGGCAGCAACATGACAACACAGCATGGTAGTAACACAACATGACAACAACATGGCAGCAACATGACAACACAACATGGTAGCAACACAACATGACAACAACATGGTAGCAACACAAAATGACAACAACATGGCAGCAACATGACAACACAGCATGGTAGTTACACAACATGACAACAACATGGCAGCAACATGACAACACAACATGGTAGCAACACAACATGACAACAACATGGTAGCAACACAACATGACAACAACATGGCAGCAACATGACAACACAGCATGGTAGTAACACAACATGACAACACAACATGGTAGCAACACAACATGACAACAACATGGTCGCAACACAACATGACAACTACATGGTAGCAACACATGACAACACAGCATGGTAGAAACACAAAATGACAACTACATGGTAGCAACACAACATAACAACAACATGGTAGCAACACAACATGACAACAACATGGTAGCAACACAACATGACAACAACATGGCCGCAACACAACATGACAACAACATGGTAGCAACACAACATGACAACAACATGGTAGCAACACAACATGACAACAACATGGTAGCAACACAACATGACAACAACATGGTCGCAACACAACATGACAACAACCTGGTAAGAACACAACATGACAACACAGCATGGTAGCAACACAACATGGTAGCAACACAACATGACAACACAGCATGGTAGCAACATGACTTCAACATGGTAGCAACACAACATGACAACAACCTGGTAACAACACAACATGACAACAGCATGGTAGCAACATGACCTCAACATGGTAGCAACACAACATGACAACACAGCACGGTAGCAACACAACATGACAACAACCTGGTAGCAACACAACATGACAACATGGTAGCAACACAACATGAGCAACAACACATGACAACAACAAGGTAGCAACACAACATGACAACACAGCATGGTAGCAACACCACATGACAAAAACATGGTAGCAACACAACATGGTAGCAGCACAAAACAGGGTACAATCATTGTTGGGCACAGACAACAGCACAAAGGACAATAAGGTAGTAAGATAACAAGATATCACAATTGTAGCAGGAATAGATGAGTTGGTATCATGACTACAGGACATATGAATAGATGAGTTGGTATCATGACTACAGGACATATGAATAGATGAGTTGGTACCATGACTACAGGACATATGAATAGATGAGTTGGTACCATGACTACAGGACATATGAATAGATGAGTTGGTATCATGACTACAGTACATATGAATAGATGAGTTGGTACCATGACTACAGTAGATATGAATAGATGAGTTGGTACCATAACTACAGTACATATGAATAGATGAGTTGGTACCATGACTACAGTACATATGAATAGATGAGTTGGTACCATGACTACAGTACATATGAATAGATGAGTTGGTACCATGACTACAGTACATATGAATAGATGAGTTGGTACCATGACTACAGTATATATGAATAGATGAGTTGGTACCATAACTACAGTACATTTGAATAGATGAGTTGGTACCATGACTACAGTACATATAAATAGATGAGTTGGTACCATGACTACAGGACATATGAATAGATGAAATGTAAATGTAATTGGTACCATGACTACAGTACATATGAATAGATGAGTTGGTACCATGACTACAGTATATATGAATAGATGAGTTGGTACCATAACTACAGTACATTTGAATAGATGAGTTGGTACCATGACTACAGTACATATGAATAGATGAGTTTGTACCATGACTACAGGACATATGAATAGTTATTGTAGAAGAGAGAGTGACATGCATCAAATTAACCAAATGAAATGATGACTGAATAGCCATTTCTTAGTATTATTATGAAAGTAGAAGAAAAAGCAGAAGAGACTCACTATAAAAAGAGGAATAAATGCTAATGTGACTTCCCTGGATAAATAAATAGAAAGGCAATACGTTACAGGAACAGAAGAGGAAGTTGTCCTACTACAGTATGTATCACAGTGACAGCATCAACATGACAATGAATACTGATGGTTTCTCTGGAAAGACACCCTACCCTGTGGGGAAAGGCTCAGCCCTTACGTTAACAACCATGTATACCTGACCCCATCTATGCCTCACTGGGCTGTGATACTGTGTCTGGTGGCAATGTGAGAGAGGTTAGCGCCCACAGGGCCGAACGCATAGCTTCGATGTTCCTGTTGACATTCTTTCCTGCTTCCAGCAGCAGTCTAACAGCAAAGTCAACAAGATCACAGTGGAGAGAAGCCTTTGTCCCAACACTTTTAAAATAAATCCTCCCTTCTTTGCTTCCTTGAGGTAATCATGCTGCTGGCGAGGTGTAATGTAACCACCAAATACTCTGCTCCTGCCTTTGCCATTTCAGATACTGCCCAAGGTCGGGCAACAACTGGTGTAGCTCATCGATGGCCTCCTGCAGCCATTGTGATGCACTCATCACTTCCGGTCTAGACAGGATGAGCCTTGGAGTCCACTGCAGGACAGGGGACACCGCAGGACAGGGGACACCGCAGGACAGGGGACACTGCAGGACAGGGGACACCGCAGGACAGGGGACACCGCAGGACAGGGGACACTGCAGGACAGGGGACACCGCAGGACAGGGGACACTGCAGGACAGGGGACAGGGGGGACACCAGGACAGGGGACAGGAGGACACCGCAGGACAGGGGACACTGCAGGACAGGGGACACCGCAGGACAGGGGACACTGCAGGACAGGGGACACCGCAGGACAGGGGACACTGCAGGACAGGGGACACCGCAGGGCAGGGGACACCGCAGGACAGGGGACACCGCAGGACAGGGGACAACGCAGGACACCGCAGGACAGTGGACACCGCAGGACAGTGGACACCGCAGGACAGGGGACACCGCAGGACAGGGGACACCCCACCGCTGCCACCAAATGATTGCATAGTAGGTGAAAGGAAGGTTTCTATTGGTCTATGTTGTTTTTACCCATCAAGTCATGTCAGATCTGTGATGGCATCAACGATGGGAGGAAGGAAGGATACATTGTGACGGTATCGGAGGGCAGCCAGGGGCTTTTGAGTAGACTAATGAAGCCTTGTTTGGGGGGGCAGGGTAGCCTAGTGGTTAGAGCGTTGGACTAGTAACCGGAAGGTTGCAAGTTCAAACCCCCGAGCTGACAAGGTACAACTCTGTCGTTCTGCCCCATAACAAGCAGTTAACCCACTGTTCCTAGGCCATCATTGAAAATAAGAATTTGTTCTTAACTGACTTGCCTAGTTAAATAAAGGTAAAAAAAGAACCCTGAGACGCTCTATGTATTTATCACCTAGCACACCGGGATTCAGCTCGTCACTTAATCACTTCAAGCCCTTGAATAGGTGCATCAGGTGTGCTAGTTCAGAACCACAACATGCTGAAAGGTCTGGGAGATTAGTTGACGAGGAGAGGTTTGAAAAATGCTGGACTAGATGCTATTACCAGAGTCTACTTCATTTAAATGTACTGTATGTTGTTCCTTCAAAACTAAAGTTGACTTACATCCTATATGACACTACAATTACAGGAAGTTACGACACAAAACAAGACAAATTCATGCTCATTTTAATAATTTCATACAAAATATTTGTTGATCACAATATACAATACCTTACCATACATTGTGTGAGACTTTTGAGAAATACATGGGAAATATAAGTACATCTTAAACAATGTAATATTTCAATAAACATAAAGCTGTACAATGACCCGTCACCGTACATAATATAGGAACTATGCAGCCTCCATATGGCTCCAGAAAACAATAGAAACCAAGGAATTACGTTTCTGCCAAGAGATGTTGTGTGTTTGACTACTGTAGACTACTATAGACTACTGTAGACTACTAGAGACAATAGAAACCAAGGAATTACGTTTCTGCCAAGCACCGCCCAAGAGATGTTGTGTGTTTGACTACTGTAGACTACTGTAGACTACTATAGACCACCGTAGACTACTATAGACTACTATAGACCACTGAAGACTACTGAAGACTACTGTAGACTACTGTAGACTACTGAAGACTACTGTAGACTACTATAGACCACCATAGACTACTGTACACTACTAGACTACTGAAGACTACTATAGACTACTGTAGACTACTATAGACCACCGTAGACTACTATAGACTACTATAGACTACTATAGACTACTGTAGACTACTATAGACCACCATAGACTACTATAGACCACCGTAGACTACTATAGACTACTATAGACCACTGAAGACTACTGAAGACTACTGAAGACTACTATAGACTACTATAGACCACCGTAGACTACTGTACACTACTATAGACTACTGTAGACTACTATAGACCACCGTAGACTACTGTACACTACTATAGACTACTGTAGACTACTATAGACGACTATAGATTACTGTAGACTAATGTAGACTACTGTACATTACTATAGACTACTGTAGACTACTGTACATTACTACACAATGTCACCATCTGAATATTGTGAATCTGAAAGGCTGTTTAAGAATGTTCCGTGTAAATCTGTAGACTACTGTACACTACTATAGACTACTGTAGACTACTGAAGACTACTATAGACTACTGTAGACTACTATAGACTACTGAAGACCACTGTAGACTACTATAGACTACTGTAGACTACTATAGACTACTGTACACTACTATAGACTACTGTAGACTACTGAAGACTACTATAGACTACTGTAGACAACTGTAGACCACTGTAGACTACTATAGACTACTGTAGACTACTGTGCATTACTATAGACTACTGTAGACTACTGTACATTATAATAGACTACTGTAGCCTACTATAGACTACTGCACATTACTATAGACTACTGTAGACTACTATAGACTACTATAGACTACTGTAGACTACTATAGACTACTATACATTACTATAGACTACTGTAGACCACTGTAGACTACTGTACATTACTATAGACTCCTCACCATTGTGAATCTGAAAGGCTGTTTAAGAATGTTCTGTGTAAATCTTGAGTATTATATTATACAGTTGAACAAATGTTTGACTTGTTTTGACAGGTAATGGTAGTGCATATAAATGATACCAAATGTACAGTTTATAAATATTGTTCTATTTACAGATGAAAGATCATAAATAAACTGTTTCAAACAGTTCAAGGTTTGACACAGGACTAGGTGGAAAGAAGAGGAGATTGAGTGGCTAAGTTTTCCTCATTCACACACACACACACACACACACACACACACACACACACACACACACACACACACACACACACACACACACACACACACACACACACACACACACACACACACACACACACACACACACACACACACACACACACACACACACACACACACACAGAGTCAATGTGGGAAATGTTGTCACATAGTGATGTTTTGCTGATCTCCCCACAGCTGAGAGCTGCAGTTTACATCGCAGTACCATTTACATGTATTGCTGACAGACTAGGCGCTGAGCTATCCAACTGGTCAAAGTGCTTGACAGAAATTATGGAGAAAACTACAGGGGACATTTTAGATTACATTAAATGATCATTGAATCAACATTTAAAAAGGTGCCATCTGTTTTTTGGTTTAGTTTTTGTTCTGCCATTTCTGCCTAAACTTGTGAGGTGTCAGCTCAAGGAGGATATGGCAAAATAGTAACATTAGCTGACATCAGACATTGTTGAATAGAGGTTTGTTTTTTTGACTTTGGTCTGGGGCTTCAGAATATCAGATGTCTCTCTCTCTCTGTTCAGAAAGGAACCATTCAAAGGATTATTTTGATTGGCCTCAATTATTTAATTATATGCATTCATTATATTAAGAGGTCAAATTTACACCTCTTAAAATATATATATATTCCATTCTTGGAAGGGTGATATGGAAAATTACAAATATATTGAAAAAAAAATATATATATATATATATATGAAGAAATTTGATTGAAGTTTTAATCAGGTATGGCAATACACCTCTCTTAGGGCAGAGTTCCATTCGGCTGTTAATGTGCATTAATCAGGTATGGCAATACACCTCTCTTAGGGCAGAGTTCCATTCGGCTGTTAATGTGCATTAATCAGGTATGGCAATACACCTCTCTTAGGGCAGAGTTCCATTCGGCTGTTAATGTGCATTAATCAGGTATGGCAATACACCTCTCTTAGGGCAGAGTTCCATTCGGCTGTTAATGTGCATTAATCAGGTATGGCAATACACCTCTCTTAGGGCAGAGTTCCATTCGGCTGTTAATGTGCATTAATCAGGTATGGCAATACACCTCTCTTAGGGCAGAGTTCCATTCGGCTGTTAATGTGCATTAATCAGGTATGGCAATACACCTCTCTTAGGGCAGAGTTCCATTCGGCTGTTAATGTGCATTAATCAGGTATGGCAATACACCTCTCTTAGGGCAGAGTTCCATTCGGCTGTTAATGTGCATTAATCAGTACGTATTCGGAGCGTATTGGTTTCGACAGATTACATGGGAAAAGATCGAGATCATTGCTTTACGGTGAAGCAAATATGTAAAATCAAAAGTAACAGGTTTGCAAACTGCCTTTCGCTGTGAATATGGAACTTGTAGGTTCTGTGGCATTTGTTGATATTGATTTGAAATGTGTGAGGTACCATATAACAATACGTGTATAGAGTCATGAATTGGCTGTAATGAAGAACCTCTCATTAGTAGATTTATTGACTCTTTAGTTTAAACATGTTCCCAGCTCCCTTCCTACCCTTAGAAAAAGTGCAACTTGTGCGACTATTGCCGAAAAATATCAGGAAGACGTGTTCAAACCTGTTCAATAAATTATAAAATCACGTCCAAAATAACCCGTCGTAAAAAACAAAAGGCACACAAAAGTCTTTAAACACTTGTCACAAAAAGGGTAGATGTTCTTAGGGTAGATGTTCTTAGGGTAGATGTTCTTTGTTATAAACACCTGTGGATCACTAGTTTGAACATGGGATGCTACCCGGCAACATCCCATCCTGTTACAAAACAAAACATGTACTCGAAAATAGTCACGAAGAACAAAGATCGCTCTGAAGTGCAAGTATTTCGATCTTGTCCCAATTGAACGCAACAGAGTGTCTTCGCCTAGCTTAGTTTCATCTTCAGTATTTGTCAGGACAAAGATTGTATTATCTGGCTACCAAAAACCAAGATACGGTACTTCTGTCACACACTAGCATTTTCAACAGGACTCCTTCAAGGCATCACTCTTCAACTCTTCATACTCTTCTTCCTGAGGGCTCCCAAATCAAGTGTTGTGGTTCCCCACCCTCTTCTGGATGGGTCCAAAGCCAGTCAGGCCCTAGTGCATAAGCAGAGCAACGCCAAAGAGCCAGATTGCAGGATTCCTCCACTGCAGTAGAACAAGATGTGAAACACAACCTAAAACTGGTGCTTCCATTTATGAAGATAGCAGGTCACGGCTCATTATGTGGGGGAAGCCCCACGTGTGTTCATCTACACTCCGCCCTGGTCAACTGGCGACCACCCCTCTTCCGTCCCTCTCTCGCCCTCCTCCACTCCCATCTCTCCATCCTGTTCGGCATCTAGCGTCAGCTCAAACTGGAATCTGTGTCCTCCCTCTCCGTCCCCCTCTCCGTCACCGGTGCAGAAGGGGGGAGAGGGCCTCTGAGGGATCATGCTCTGGTACCAGTTCCTGTTGTCCTCCAGGGTGTCCAGGATGTCCTGGGCGTCCGGGTGCACCAGGTCGGCCCACGTCTCCCACAGCGGGTGGACGATGTAGTCTATGAAACCCACCTGCAGAGAGGGAGGAGAGAGAGAGGTGATTTAAAGATACAATAGTGTACATACTGTAATAACCACACTAGAGGGGGTTGTGTGTGTGTGTTACCTCTATACAGTATGTATGTTTGTGTAGGATGTGTACATGTGAGCAGTGTGAGTACTGTACGTATGCGTGTGTGTGTGTTAACCTCTATACAGTGTGTATTAGTAACCTACCTGACTCTTCTCCACTGAAGCCGTATGCTTGTCACACATGGGACTGATCTCCATGCCTTTCTCCCTCTCGCGGTCTCCCTGGTGGGAGAACTCGTTCATGATGCGGTCGGTCCACTGACGGTAAAGGTCCAGAGACTTGGTGGGGTTACTGAGGTCAGCACAGTGGACCATGTTACGCATCACCTGCAACAGAGGGGAGGAGAGAGGGTTGTGTGAGTTTGGTTGTGTATGTGTATGTGTGTGTGTGTGTGTCTGTGTGTATGTGTGTGTGTGTGTGTGTGTGTGTGTGTGTGTGTGTGTGTGTGTGTGTGTGTGTGTGTGTGTGTGTGTGTGTGTGTGTGTGTGTGTGTGTGTGTGTGTGTGTGTGTGTGTGTGTGTGTGTGTGTGTGTGTATGTGTATGTGTGTGTGTGTGTGTGTGTATGTGTGTATATATGTGTGTGTGTGTATATATGTGTGTGTGTGTCTGTGTGTATGTGTGTGTGTGTGTATATTTGTGTATGTGTGTGTGTGTGTATGTGTGTGTGTGTGTATGTGTGTGTGTATATATGTGTGTGTGTATGTCTGTGTGTATGTGTGTGTGTATATATGTGTGTGTGCATGTCTGTGTGTATGTGTGTGTGTGTGTGGCACACATGCGTTCCTATGCAGGAGTGTGATCTCCTACCTGTATCTTGTCTGTGTAGTTGTCCAGCAGCAGCACTCCAGAGCTGGTCACCTTCTTGGTCTCCACCATGGTCTTCAGGTCAGCCAATAGGCTCATGTGTTTAGACATGTCTGTGGCCAGGACCTGGAGAGAGAGAGAGATTGTTGTTTGTGATTCCTACATGTTTATTGTTCCCCCAATGGTGGAACAAACTCCCTCACGACGCCAGGACAGCGGAGTCAATCACCACCTTCCGGAGACACCTGAAACCCCACCTCTTTAAGGAATACCTAGGATAGGATAAGGTAATCCTTCTCACCCCCCCCCCCCTTAAAAGATTTAGATGCACTATTGTAAAGTGGTTGTTCCACTGGATGTCATAAGGTGAATGCACCAATTTGTAAGTCGCTCTGGATAAGAGCGTCTGCTAAATGACTTAAATGTAATGTAATGTAATGTTTATGATGCAGTAATATATGATGTGTGATCTTTGACGCCAAGAAACCTAATATATCTCATTTAATTAAGACAGGTATAGAAAACTGGACTGACCAACGGACTGACCGACCCACGGTCGAACGCTCATATGAATGGGACATCAGAATGAAATATGTTTGGTCAGAACTTGGACATTCTCTCACCATGTCTATGACCATCCTGCGGAGGGATTGGCGTTCTTTCTTGGTCAGGTTCTGGAAGATGTCACAGTTGTCTTCCTGCAGCAGCTTGAAGCCCACAGCCAGGTGGTGGTTCTCCAGGACAGACTCATCGTTGTACATCAGGGCCAGCTCTGAGTCTGGGCACAGAGAGATAGATGGACTATAAGAAGCAATGGGGAAGAATTGAGGGGATAAAATATAGTCAAAGATATAGTAAAGGATAACATAAAGTAGTACTAAAGTAGCAGAACTTATTCATTCAGCACTGTTAGCTTTTGAGGTATAAAGTACTCACTGTTAGCTTTTGAGGGATAAAGTACTCACTGTTGTTAGCTTTGGAGGGAGAAAGTACTAACTGTTAGCTTTTGAGGTATAAAGTACTCACTGTTGCTAGATTTTGAGGGATAAAGTACTCACTGTTGCTAGCTTTTGAGGGTGAACATACTCACTGTTAGCTTTTGAGGGATAAAGTACTCACTGCTGTTTGCTTTTGAGGGATAAAGTACTCACTGTTGTTCGCTTTTGAGGGAGAAAGTACTTACTGTTGTTAGCTTTTGAAGAAAAAAGTACTCACTGTTGCTAACTTTTGAGGGAGAACATACTCACTGTTAGCTTTTGAGGGATAAAGTACTCACTGTTGTTAGCTTTTGAAGAAGAAAGTACTCACTGTTGCTAGCTTTTGAAGAAGAAAGTACTCACTGTTGCTAGCTTTTGAAGAAGAAAGTACTCACTGTTGCTAGCTTTTGAAGAAGAAAGTACTCACTGTTGCTAGCTTTTGAAGAAGAAAGTACTCACTGTTGCTAGCTTTTGAAGAAGAAAGTACTCACTGTTGCTAGCTTTTGAAGAAGAAAGTACTCACTGTTGCTATCTTTTGAAGAAGAAAGTACTCACTGTTGCTATCTTTTGAAGAAGAAAGTACTCACTGTTGTTAGCTTTTGAAGAAGAAAGTACTCACTGTTTCTAGCTTTTGAAGAAGAAAGTACTCACTGTTGCTAGCTTTTGAAGAAGAAAGTACTCACTGTTGCTAGCTTTTGAAGAAGAAAGTACTCACTGTTGCTAACTTTTGAAGAAGAAAGTACTCAATGTTGCTAGCTTTTGAAGAAGAAAGTACTCACTGTTGCTAGCTTTTGAAGAAGAAAGTACTCACTGTTGCTAGCTTTTGAAGAAGAAAGTACTCACTGTTGCTAGCTTTTGATGGAGAAAGTACTCACTGTTAGCTTTTGAAGAAGAAAGTACTCACTGTTAGCTTTTGAAGAAGAAAGTACTCACTGTTAGCTTTTGAAGAAGAAAGTACTCACTGTTGCTAGCTTTTGATGGAGAAAGTACTCACTGTTAGCTTTTGAAGAAGAAAGTACTCACTGTTAGCTTTTGAAGAAGAAGAAAGTACTCACTGTTGCTAGCTTTTGAAGAATAAAGTACTCACTGTTAGCTTTTGAAGAAGAAAGTACTCACTGTTAGCTTTTGAAGAAGAAAGTACTCACTGTTGCTAGCTTTTGAAGAAGAAAGTACTCACTGTTGTTCGCTTTTGAAGAAGAAAGTACTCACTGTTAGCTTTTGAGGGAGAAAGTACTCACTGTTAGCTTTTGAAGAAGAAAGTACTCACTGTTGCTAGCTTTTGATGGAGAAAGTACTCACTGTTAGCTTTTGAAGAAGAAAGTACTCACTGTTAGCTTTTGAAGAAGAAGAAAGTACTCACTGTTAGCTTTTGAGGGAGAAAGTACTCACTGTTAGCTTTTGAAGAAGAAAGTACTCACTGTTAGCTTTTGAGGGAGAAAGTACTCACTGTTAGCTTTTGAGGGAGAAAGTACTCACTGTTAGCTTTTGAGGGAGAAAGTACTCACTGGTGTTGATGAGGAACTGGTTGGAGACCCCAGGGTGGTCCACGTCATGGATGGCTGCCGCAAAGACGGCCGCCAAGATCTCCAGATCCGTGAAGACGGCCTATGATTGGACAGGACGAGAGACAGGGGCAGAGCAAAAGGAAAGGAAAACGGAGAGACTTGATGAGTTTTCCACATTGATAGTAAAAGGCTTCACATTGTAGTAAAAAAAATCTGCTTGGCAAAGATAGAGTAACACATTCATCTGGTCGTAACTCATTATTGTGTGACCTATCTAGGTTGAGCAGCGATGACATATTTCGGTTGAGTGGTGTCACTTGCTCGTATACATGAATTATAAGGTCTGTTATGTGAGATGGTGTTCGTCACTCCCTTTCGTCGGCATTTTCAAAACAAATCAAGAAGACAGGTTGCTAGAGAACAGAATCGTAATTCAAGATCTGACTGGATAAAGAACAGATGAAAAAAAGCAACAACACTGAGCATTTCAGCTACCAAGGTCTAAAAGGCAAACATGCAGTCAAGCTGTGGCTGCGGGCTTTATCATTTGGGCTGATGTCAACTAGGTCTCTGACAATACGTGGAGAAAGAGAGGGAGAGGAGGGAGAAGAGAAAACAGCAGTATAATAAGTAGAGCTAGGTCAGGTGACTTACGTCCAGAGCGGGTGTAGAGAGCAGGATGTGTGTGGACTGGGCCACGTCTGCAGCGTGGAGGCTGTTGTGGTATTCTACGTCTGAGTGGTAGTGGGCCTCCAGGGTCATCATGAAGGTCACGAAGGTGTCCGTAGGGATTTTAAACGTATTCATCAGGTCTCGCTCCTGCACGGGACATGTAACACACAACCTGAGTAAAACATCAACCTATCAACCTGAGTAAAACATCAACCTGAGTAAAATATCAACCTGTGTAAAACATCAACCTGAGTAAAACATCAGCCTGTGTAAAACATCAACCTGAGTAAAATATCAACCTGTGTAAAACATCAACCTGAGTAAAATATCAACCTGAGTAAAACATCAACCTGAGTAAAATATCAACCTGTGTAAAACATCAACCTGAGTAAAACATCAACCTGAGTAAAATATCAACCTGAGTAAAACATCAACCTGTGTAAAACATCAACCTGAGTAAAACATCAACCTGAGTAAAACATCAGCCTGTGTAAAACATCAGCCTGAGTAAAATATCAACCTGTGTAAATCATCAACCTGAGTAAAATATCAACCTGTGTAAAACATCAATCTGTGTAAAACATCAACCTGTGTAAAACATCAACCTGTGTAACACATCAACCTGAGTAAAATATCAACCGGTGTAAAACATCAACCTGAGTAAAATATCAACCTGTGTAAAACATCAACCTGTGTAAAACATCAACCTGTGTAAAACATCAATCTGTGTAAAACATCAACCTGTGTAAAACATCAACCTGTGTAAAACATCAATCTGTGTAAAACATCAACCTGTGTAAAACATCAACCTGAGTAAAATATCAACCTGTGTAAAACATCAACCTGAGTAAAACATCAACCTGAGTAAAACATCAACCTGAGTAAAACATCAACCTGTGTAAAACATCAACCTGTGTAAAACATCAATCGATCAACCTGAGTAAAACATCAACCTGAGTAAAACATCAATCTATCAACCTGAGTAAAACATCAACCTGTGTAAAACATCATTCTGTGTAAAACATCAATCGATCAACCTGAGTAAAACATCAATCTATCAACCTGAGTAAAATATCAACCTGTGTAAAACATCAATCTGTGTAAAACATCAACCTGTGTAAAACATCAACCTGTGTAAAACATCAATCGATCAACCTGAGTAAAACATCAACCTGAGTAAAACATCAATCTGAGTAAAACATCAATCTATCAACCTGAGTAAAACATCAATCTATCAACCTGAGTAAAACATCAATCTGAGTAAAACATCAATCTGAGTAAAACATCAACCTGAGTAAAACATCAACCTGAGTAAAACATCAATCTATCAACCTGAGTAAAACATCAATCTATCAACCTGAGTAAAACATCAATCTATCAACCTGAGTAAAACTGTAAAGGAGTAAGAATTGCTTGACTCGGCTGGCTGAGTAATTCATTGTGACGGTCCATTCATCCTCATGACTAGATGTTCATACTACAGTAGATCATTCAGATTCTCACCCAGAAGATGAGGATACATTAAGGCAACACAGACAACTGATATACACTACTATAGACTGTGTGCTGGCGAATCACCCCTGGTGTGTGTGTGTGTGTGTGTGTGTGTGTGTGTGTGTGTGTGTGTGTGTGTGTGTGTGTGTGTGTGTGTGTGTGTGTGCGCGCGCGCCTGCAGGGGAAATGCTGCACTCTGACAGTAACGGAAGAGGAAGAAGAGAAAGAGGAAGAACACTGACCTGGAAGATGGTGTACATGGTGCATGTGAGCGGGCGGTTGTGGGAGTGCTCGGCCACCCTGAAGATGTTCAAACCCCACTTGTTGATGTTCTCAAGATCCTGAGAGAGAGAGAGAGAGAGAGAGAGAGAGAGAGAGAGAGAGAGAGAGAGAGAGAGAGAGAGAGAGAGAGAGAGAGAGAGAGAGAGAGAGAGAGAGATTAACATTTTCAATTTACCAATCAAAAAGTGCCATTTATTTCGAATGAGTCTCGGATCTGAAGTTCCCTTAATTTCCCGACATTGAATTTAAATAGAATAAACCTCCTCTGGGGTGAATTAAATGAGGTGAAACATTCTGAATGTTGCAGAAAGAAATGGAATGATTAGAGATGACATGATTTCCTATTCTATATGAAAGACAGTCATACCAGTGCTAGACAATACATTTCTATGTATTGTGTAACAGTGTATCCTCCTGTGCAGGCCCATAGTGTTTATTAATACAGACTTCCCCAGTACCTTAGACAGCAGGTCTTCCTGATCTGTCTTGACCCCAAAGCGGCTGATGCTGCTGCCTTGGAGCCCAGTGGAATGGCTGAGCTTCCGGACCCCGCTGATCTGGGTCAAGGTCCCCTGACCCTCCAGCTGGGTCTGGTGGTGGGGTCTCTTCTTCCACTCTCTGGTCTTGGCCATGGGGCACGGTAATTCCAACTCATTCTGCTTGTCTGCAGGGAGGGAGGGATGGAGGGAGGAAGGTTAAACTACTGCACCGTAAAATGAAAATATAGACTTGCAAACAACAAATGATGAAGTCATGATCGCAGAGCATAACATTTATATTGATATGTACATTTATAAAGCACAGTTTATGTGCATATGGACATCTACCTCGATATGCAACATTCATTTATTATTTAAATACCAACAACAAACGTGAGAGGGACGCTATAGATGTAGGATCTTAAATTGACTGGTTTCTCACAGCAGGAAAATAATCCTTCAACAACAGTACATGATGAATTATTGTGTGGATTATAATGAATTTACATTTTGATATGGGCTGATACATTTTTAAGTGGATATTATACACTTTAGAAGCCTTTTAAACCTTGAATAGTTTGCATTTTCTGCTGTGTAGGAAATCTCTTTCAACAGCAGGGTGATCAAATTAAGATCCAACATCTGTATATGACTATGTATCAGTGGTCTGTATTAGTTTCCTTGCAGACACGCATTTCATTTGTCACACCCCTGACCACACCTTCCTTCCAGTCTACTGATAGTCATTCAATTAGCATGGTAATCAATCCCTTCTACTAGCTCTCACGCATCTCTGCAACTCTCCTTTTATCTTATCTGTTCTTCTCCAGGAAACATCCAGAAGCAAATAGCCAACAAGTAGCAAACACTTTATTAATGACTTATGACGAAGAAATAACCTGTTACAAATCAGCTACTGAGAAATTCCTGGAACTTCCCATAATATTTAATGAGGCATCAATTCCAAGTAGAGTAGTGAACGAATTCTGTTATGGATAAATACAAGAAAAGTGATTGAATACTGTTGTGGATAAATAAAAGCCTTTTTTTCCCAAACCATAACAATCCGTAGAAATGTGTCATATTAAGCAGAATAGTTTGGAGGAGGGGCTGGGCAGTATGCAGGTGGCTTGTTGTGGTGGCGGTGAAGTGACCTCTCTTGAGGCTCTACATGTGAGTAACACGTGGTGTGTGTGTGTGTTGTTTCACACACTACTCTATTCTCTATGAGGCATAGAGATGGTTTGCCTCAACCTGACAGGTGCAAGCAGCAATGCAGAACACAAAACAATTTTGGTCTCCATCTCCCTCTCCCTCTCTATGCAGTGAGAGAGGGAACACTCCAGAGTCCCTGGGAAGGGTAGAAGGTCTCCCTCTCCCTGCAGTGAGAGAGGGAACACTCCAGAGTCCCTGGGAAGGGTAGAAGGTCTCCCTCTCCCTGCAGTGAGAGAGGGAACACTCCAGAGTCCCTGGGAAGGGTAGAAGGTCTCTCTCTCCCTCTCCCTGCAGTGAGAGAGGGAACACTCCAGAGTCCCTGGGAAGGGTAGAAGGTCTCCCTCTCCCTCTCTATGCAGTGACAGAGGGAACACTCCAGAGTCCCTGGGAAGGGTAGAAGGTCTCCCTCTCCCTCTCTATGCAGTGAGAGAGGGAACACTCCAGAGTCCCTGGGAAGGGTAGAAGGTCTCCCTCTCCCTCTCTATGCAGTGAGAGAGGGAACACTCCAGAGTCCCTGGGAAGGGTAGAAGGTCTCCCTCTCCCTGCAGTGAGAGAGGGAACACTCCAGAGTCCCTGGGAAGGGTAGAAGGTCTCCCTCTCCCTCTCTATGCAGTGAGACAGAGAACACTCCAGAGTCCCTGGGAAGGGTAGAAGGTCTCCCTCTCCCTGCAGTGAGAGAGGGAACACTCCAGAGTCCCTGGGAAGGGTAGAAGGTCTCCCTCTCCCTCTCTATGCAGTGAGAGAGAGAACACTCCAGAGTCCATGGGAAGGGTAGAAGGTCTCCCTCTCCCTGCAGTGACAGAGGGAACACTCCAGAGTCCCTGGGAAGGGTAGAAGGTCTCCCTCTCCCTTTCCCTGCAGTGACAGAGGGAACACTCCAGAGTCCCTGGGAAGGGTAGAAGGTCTCTCTATCCCTCTCCCTGCAGTGAGAGAGGGAACACTCCAGAGTCCCTGGGAAGGGTAGAAGGTCTCCCTCTTCCTCTCTCTGCAGTGACAGAGGGAACACTCCAGAGTCCCTGGGAAGGGTTGAAGGTCTCCCTCTTCCTCTCTCTGCGGTGAGAGAGGGAACTCTCCAGCAGACCAGATCAGACTGGTTTGAAACAAGTGCAGAGCAACTCCACACCGATACCCCACTCGGCAACATCTCTTTCTCTCTCTCTGTCCCTCCAGCCTTTTCCCTCCTCCTCCTTAATCAGGTATTCCTTCTTTCTCATTCTCTCGGTGGAGAAGCCAATAATAGTCAAAACATCCCCATTCAGGTCGAGGAGGAACATTTAGTGTCCATCAGCACAGCAGTGGAATAAATAATATGTGTTATTTAGTTTCAAGTGTACTTGTACTGTATGTAATAGTGTGTGTGTTGACTTACCTAGGAAGGTGTTGGAGATGAACTCTGACACCTGGTTGCCGGAGCGACTCATCTCCGACAGGTGCGTCAGCTCCCGGTTCAACATCCTTTTGAACTGGGAAGACACAAAATGACACAACACCATGTTAGATAGCCATTAGATAGACTCTGTATCTCAGTTGGTAGAGCATGGAGCTTGCAATTCCAGGAAAGTGGGTTCGTTTCCCGGGCCTACTCGTATATAAAATGTATGCATGCATCACTAAGTCACTTTGGATAAAAGTGTTTGCTGAAATGGCATATATTGTTGTTATATTATTATATAGACTGTATGAAAACCAATAGGAAATGGCTGCCCCGGGTAATGGCATCAACTGTGTCCTCTTGAATTGGAGTAACAGAAAAGGAGGACAACACTAGGTTAGATACACGACACGTACACCAGCGTTTCCCAAACTCAGTCCTCGGGATCCCAAGGGATTTAAATCAGCAACTAATCATCAAGCTTTGATAACTGCTGTGTTAGACCAACAAGACAATGAACTGAGTAACATGAAATGACACTATTTAACTGTAGATATACTGCATATAGACCAGCAAGACAATGAACTGAGTAACATGACCGGACACTATTTAACTGTAGATATACTGCATATAGACCAACAAGACAATGAACTGAGTAACATGACCGGACACCATTTAACTGTAGATATACTGCATATAGACCAACAAGACAATGAACTGAGTAACATGACCGGACACCATTTAACTGTAGATATACTGCATATAGACCAACAAGAAAATGAACTGAGTAACATGAAAGGACACTATTTAACTGTAGATATACTGCATATAGACCAGCAAGACAATGAACTGAGTAACATGACCGGACACCATTTAACTATAGATATACTGCATATAGACCAGCAAGACAATGAACTGAGTAACATGACCGGACACCATTTAACTGTAGATATACTGCATATAGACCAGCAAGACATCTAAAAGGGGAAACAGAAAATGACACGACACCGTATTAGGTATACTCAATGGAGACCAACAGGATATGGCTGTCCCGGGGGTAGCTTAAATAGTTTCCTGGAACTTTCCGTTGACATGGGAGTATTGGACCCCAAGGGAATAGGCTTGTTTGTTTGATACCATATAAGGATGATGTCTTCTTATTGGGTATCGGCTTTATGACAGACCTGTTTTGAGATATTTGGTAAACAAATCAACCATTTCTAGATAAACATGTACAGCATAGGGTCAGATTCAACCAAACTACTGCAGTAGGTATTCCCCTTAAGTTTTAGATGCACTATTGTAAAGTGACTGTTCCACTGGATGTCATAAGGTGAATGCACCAATTTGTAAGTCAAAATGTATTCAACCAAACTACTGCAGTAGGTATTCAACCAAACTACTGCAGTATGTATTCAACCAAACTACTGCAGTATGTATTCAACCAAACTACTGCAGTAGGTATTCAACCAAACTACAGCAGTAGGGATCCAACCAAACTACTGCAGTAGGTATTCAACCAAACTACAGCAGTAGGGATCCAACCAAACTACTGCAGTAGGTATTCAACCAAACTACTGCAGTAGGTATTCAACCAAACTACGACAGTAGGTATTCAACCAAACTACTGCAGTAGGTATTCAACCAAACTACAGCAGTATGTATTCAACCAAACTACTGCAGTAGGTATTCAACCAAACTACTGCAGTAGGTATTCAACCAAACTACTGCAGTATGTATTCAACCAAACTACTGCAGTAGGTATTCAACCAAACTACAGCAGTAGGGATCCAACCAAACTACTGCTTCTCTCTCCCTCCCTCCTCTCCCATTCTCTTACCTTCTCCCTTACCCCCTCCTTTCCCTCTCTTACCCCCTTCTTTCCCTTCTCTTAACCCCTCCTTTCCCTCTCTTCCCCCTCCTTTCCCTCTCTTACCCCCTCCTTTCCCTCTCTTACCCCCTCCTTTCCCTTCTCTTAACCCCTCCTTTCCCTCTCTTCCCCCTCCTTTCCCTCTCTTACCCCCTCCTTTCCCTCTCTTACCCCCTCCTTTCCCTCTCTTACCCCCACCTTTCCTTCTCTTACCCCTCCTTTCCCTCTCTTCCCCCTCCTTTCCCTCTCTTACCCCCACCTTTCCCTCTCTTACCCCCACCTTTCCCTCTCTTACCCCCTCCTTTCCCTCTCTTCCCCCTCCTTTCCCTCTCTTACCCCCACCTTTCCCTCTCTTACCCCCACCTTTCCCTCTCTTACCCCCTCCTTTCCCTCTCTTACCCCCTCCTTTCCCTCTCTTACCCCCTCCTTTCCTTCTCTTACCCCCTCCTTTCCCCTCTCTTCCCCCTCCTTTCCCTCTCTTACCCCCTCCTTTCCCTCTCTTACCCCCACCTTTCCCTCTCTTACCCCCTCCTTTCCCTCTCTTCCCCCTCCTTTCCTTCTCTTACCCCCTCCTTTCCCTCTCTTCCCCCTCCTTTCCCTCTCTTACCCCCTCCTTTCCTTCTCTTACCCCCTCCTTTCCCTCTCTTACCCCCTCCTTTCCCTCTCTTACCCCCACCTTTCCCTCTCTTACCCCTCCTTTCCCTCTCTTACCCCCTCCTTTTTCTTCTCTTACTCCCTCATTTACCTCTCTTACCCCCTCCTTTCCCTCTCTTACTCCCTCATTTACCTCTCTTACCCCCTCCTTTCCTTCTCTTACTCCCTCATTTACCTCTCTTACCCCCTCCTTTCCTTCTCTTACTCCCTCATTTACCTCTCTTACCCCCTCCTTTCCCTCTCTTACCCCCTCCTTTCCCTCTCTTACCCCCTCCTTTCCCTCTCTTACCCCCTCCTTTCCCTCTCCTACCCCCTCCTTTCCCTCAGTCCTCACTTTTAGCCCCCAACAGACACAGTCTTCATTCGTCTTAATATGTCTAGCGCCATCAATGTTTACTGTTATTTTATATCCATTGAGAAGTATGGGGTGTTGTTAATGGAGTTACCACACTACTTGTTTGTTTTTCACTACAAACACTGCAACACAAGGAGAGAAAGATGGTGGGAATGAGAGGGCTGGGTAGAGGGAGAAAACACAGGTCTCACAAACCAGCAACAACCAATTACACGACAACCTGAAAGCCATGGCAACAGAATCACGTGCACTGCACAGGCACTCTCACAGAGGTCTTCCTTCCAAACACATCACGCTCACACGCACACACACATTACACAGCTGAGTGAAGCCACTGCAGGTCCTCCAGCCATTGCAGGTCCTCTAGTCACTGCAGGCCCTCTAGTCTGCAGGTCCTCTAGCCACTGCAGGTCATCTAGTCTGCAGGTCCTCTAGTCTGCAGGTCCTCTAGTCTGCAGGTCCTCTAGCCACTGCAGGTCCTCTAGTCTGCAGGGCCTCTAGCCACTGCAGGTCCTCTAGCCACTGCAGGTCCTCTAGTCTGCAGGTCCTCTAGTCTGCAGGTCCTCTAGTCTGCAGGTCCTCTAGCCACTGCAGGTCCTCTAGTCTGCAGGTCCTCTAGCCACTGCAGGTCCTCTAGTCTGCAGGTCCTCTAGTCTGCAGGTCCTCTAGTCTGCAGGTCCTCTAGCCTGCAGGTCCTCTAGTCTGCAGGGCCTCTAGTCTGCAGGTCATCTAGTCTGCAGGTCCTCAAGTCTGCAGGTCCTCTAGCCACTGCAGGTCCTCTAGTCTGCAGGTCCTCTAGTCTGCAGGTCCTCTAGCCACTGCAGGTCCTCTAGTCTGCAGGTCCTCTAGCCACTGCAGGTCCTCAAGTCTGCAGGTCCTCTAGCCACTGCAGGTCCTCTAGCCACTGCAGGTCCTCTAGCCACTGCAGGTCCTCTAGTCTGCAGGTCCTCTGCAGGTCCTGCTGCAGGTCCTCTAGCCACTGCAGGTCCTCTAGCCACTGCAGGTCCTCTAGCCACTGCAGGTCCTCTAGCCACTGCAGGTCCTCTAGCCACTGCAGGTCCTCTAGTCTGCAGGTCCTCTAGCCACTGCAGGTCCTCAAGTCTGCAGGTCCTCTAGCCACTGCAGGTCCTCTAGCCACTGCAGGTCCTCTAGCCACTGCAGGTCCTCTAGTCTGCAGGTCCTCTAGTCTGCAGGTCTTCTAGCCACTGCAGGTCCTCTAGTCTGCAGGTCCTCTAGTCTGCAGGTCCTCTAGCCACTGCAGGTCCTCCAGCCACTGCAGGTCCTCTAGCCACTGCAGGTCATCTAGTCTGCAGGTCCTCTAGTCTGCAGGTCCTCTAGTCTGCAGGTCCTCTAGCCACTGCAGGTCCTCTAGCCTGCATGTCCTCTAGCCGATGCAGGTCTTCCAGCCACTGCAGGTCCTCTAGTCTGCAGGTCCTCTAGCCTGCAGGTCCTCTAGTCTGCAGGTCCTCTAGTCTGCAGGGCCTCTAGTCTGCAGGGCCTCTAGTCTGCAGGTCTTCTAG
Organism: Oncorhynchus gorbuscha; assembly: GCF_021184085.1. Classification (NCBI taxonomy): domain Eukaryota; kingdom Metazoa; phylum Chordata; class Actinopteri; order Salmoniformes; family Salmonidae; genus Oncorhynchus; species Oncorhynchus gorbuscha. The sequence continues at coordinate 68,755,508 of NC_060180.1, forward strand.
CCACTGCAGGTCATCTAGTCTGCAGGTCCTCTAGTCTGCAGGGCCTCTAGTCTGCAGGTCCTCTAGTCTGCAGGGCCTCTAGCCACTGCAGGTCCTCTAGCCTGCAGGTCCTCTAGCCGATGCAGGTCTTCCAGCCACTGCAGGTCCTCTAGTCTGCAGGTCCTCTAGTCTGCAGGTCCTCTAGTCTGCAGGGCCTCTAGTCTGCAGGTCATCTAGTCTGCAGGTCCTCTAGTCTGCAGGTCCTCTAGTCTGCAGGGCCTCTAGTCTGCAGGGCCTCTAGTCTGTAGGGCCTCTAGTCTGCAGGGCCTCTAGCCACTGCAGGTCCTATAGCCACTGCAGGTCCTCTAGTCTGCAGGTCCTCTAGTCTGCAGGGCCTCTAGTCTGCAGGTCCTCTAGTCTGCAGGGCCTCTAGCCTGCAGGTCCTCTAGTCTGCAGGTCCTCTAGTCTGCAGGTCCTCTAGTCTGCAGGGCCTCTAGTCTGCATGTCCTCTAGCCACTGCAGGTCCTCTAGCCACTGCAGGTCCTCTAGTCTGCAGGTTCTCTAGTCTGCAGGGCCTCTAGTCTGCAGGTCCTCTAGTCTGCAGGGCCTCTAGCCTGCAGGTCCTCTAGTCTGCAGGTCCTCTAGTCTGCAGGTCCTCTAGTCTGCAGGGCCTCTAGTCTGCATGTCCTCTAGCCACTGCAGGTCCTCTAGCCACTGCAGGTCCTCTAGCCACTGCAGGTCCTCTAGTCTGCAGGTCCTTTGCTTCACCTGAATCTCTAAATTTGTGTCTGTACACGTGTCTTCTCTGTGTGTCTTACATTTACATTTAAGTCATTTAGCAGACGCTCTTATCCAGAGCGACTTACAAATTGGTGCATTCACCTTATGACATCCAGTGGAACAGTCACTTTACAATAGTGCATCTAAATCTTAAAGGGGGGGGTGAGAGGGATTACTTATCCTATCCTAGGTATTCCTTAAAGAGGTGGGGTTTCAGGTGTCTCCGGAAGGTGGTGATTGACTCCGCTGTCCTGGCGTCGTGAGGGAGTTTGTTCCACCATTGGGGGGCCAGAGCAGCGAACAGTTTTGACTGGGCTGAGCGGGAGCTATACTTCCTCAGTGGTAGGGAGGCGAGCAGGCCAGAGGTGGATGAACGCAGTGCCCTTGTTTGGGTGTAGGGCCTGATCAGAGCCTGGAGGTACTGAGGTGCCGTTCCTCTCACAGCTCCGTAGGCAAGCACCATGGTCTTGTAGCGGATGCGAGCTTCAACTGGAAGCCAGTGGAGAGAACGGAGGAGCGGGGTGACGTGAGAGAACTTGGGAAGGTTGAACACCAGACGGGCTGCGGCGTTCTGGATGAGTTGAAGGGGTTTAATGGCACAGGCAGGGAGCCCAGCCAAGAGCGAGTTGCAGTAATCCAGACGGGAGATGACAAGTGCCTGGATTAGGACCTGCGCCGCTTCCTGTGTGAGGCAGGGTCGTACTCTGCGGATGTTGTAGAGCATGAACCTACAGGAACGGGCCACCGCCTTGATGTTGGTTGAGAACGACAGGGTGTTGTCCAGGATCACGCCAAGGTTCTTAGCGCTCTGGGAGGAGACCCAACTGTCAGAGACAGTGCATAAATCAACACTTTGCCCTCATTCAACTACAAACCCAACTGTCAGAGACAGTGTATCAATCCAAAGAAACCCCATGAAACTTCCCCAACTGGATATTCCATTCAAGCAAATTTGTAATTAATTCTTTACGGAAGGCGTCAAGGTACTGCATCGTGACCACTGTGACCTCTGAACTATGTGGACTATGTCTTCTGAATTTTCCCCTGTGGTCATATAGACATACGGTGGTGGTATAGACATACGGTGGTGGTATAGACATAGTCATATAGACGTACAGTAGTCATACAGTAGTCAAATAGACGTACAGTAGTCATACAGTAGTCATATAGACGTACGGTGGTCGTATAGACATAGTCATATAGACATACAGTGGTCATACAGTAGTCATATAGACGTACAGTAGTCATACAGTAGTCATATAGACGTACGGTGGTCGTATAGACATAGTCATATAGACATACAGTAGTCATACAGTAGTCATATAGACATACAGTAGTCATACAGTAGTCATATAGACGTACGGTGGTCGTATAGACATACAGTACTCATATAGACATACAGTAGTCATATAGACATACAGTAGTCGTATAGACATACAGTAGTCATATAGACATACAGTAGTCATATAGACATACAGTAGTCATACAGTAGTCATATAGACGTACGGTGGTCGTATAGACATACAGTACTCATATAGACATACAGTAGTCATATAGACATACAGTAGTCGTATAGACATACAGTACTCATATAGACATACAGTAGTCATATAGACATACAGTAGTCATATAGACATACAGTACTCATATAGACATACAGTAGTCGTATAGACATACAGTAGTCATATAGACATACAGTAGTCATACAGTAGTCATATAGACATACAGTAGTCATATAGACATACAGTAGTCGTATAGACATACAGTAGTCATATAGACATACAGTAGTCATATAGACATACAGTAGTCATACAGTGGTCATATAGACATACAGTGGTCATATAGACATACAGTAGTCATACAGTGGTCATATAGACATACAGTAGTCATATAGACATACAGTAGTCATATAGACGTACAGTAGACATACAGTAGTCATATAGACATACAGTAGTCGTATAGACATACAGTACTCATATAGACATACAGTAGTCATATAGACATACAGTACTCATATAGACATACAGTACTCATATAGACATACAGTAGTCATATAGACATACAGTAGTCGTATAGACATACAGTAGTCATATAGACATACAGTAGTCATACAGTAGTCATATAGACATACAGTAGTCATATAGACATACAGTAGTCATATAGACATACAGTAGTCATACAGTGGTCATATAGACATACAGTGGTCATATAGACATACAGTAGTCATACAGTGGTCATATAGACATACAGTGGTCATATAGACATACAGTAGTCATATAGACATACAGTAGTCATACAGTGGTCATATAGACATACAGTGGTCATATAGACATACAGTAGTCATATAGACATACAGTAGTCATATAGACATACAGTAGTCATACAGTGGTCATATAGACATACAGTGGTCATATAGACATACAGTAGTCATATAGACATACAGTAGTCATATAGACATACGGTGGTCATACTGACATCTGTATGTACTATAAGTTGACACAGGAGGACAGGAATATGAGTGTGTTCGATAGGACACACTACTCAACGTGCGCCATCTCTCACACATCCTGTTTTGTTGGACTGGGGGAAACACACTCTTGTCAGACACACACTCGAAACAATATGTTGTTGTTTGGAGCTGCCAGAAATGGAGTGTACATTTGAGTCCTGAATAGTAACACGGTGTTAAGTGAACATACTGTATGTCATAACACACTGAATAGTCCACAAGTGCATTATTCAAAGTAGGCAGTGATAAGGTGTGTGCCACTGCAGGCTATGGAAAAACCTCAGAGCTTTCAACAGGCTCATTGTTGCAATAATGTCAATGTATTCTTTTCACATAACCCCTATCCATTCCACACAGTACATTATGTTGTGTGCATGAATGCGCTATAGCGCTTTGAGTGTCTGCGAAAGACTGGCATGTTCAATGACTACTCTTCTTATTAACTCGTGAACAAGTTTGATACACAATATGAGTTTATGTTCCGACTGGCCCCGGTCTTCAAAACATAATCGTTGTGTGACTGACTGACCCTCTAGCTAGAAGAAAGACACAACATCGGAAACGCAGAATCTAAATCCCTGGACGTAGCCTAATGCCAACCCACTGAGAAGTTCTTTGGTATTTAATAGAAGATATAATCTGTTATTATGCAATTGATTACAATATGATCCATGAATATAAAAATCCAAGCCAACAGACAAACTATTGTACTTGAATGGACTTCAAAAGACCAAACGTTTAAAGTGAAGTGAACGTTTTAATGAATTATAATGGCAGCACAAGTGTATGACCCACATCCATTCATACAATCTGACAATGCACAAGTCCCTACTTTTGTACAAGTTGTTTTAAGCAATTTCATAATTTAACTGGAATGAGAGTAGAGACTCTAGCAAAACAAACTCACCTGTTTCCAGTGCGTAAGCATCCCAAACGATTTCTCCTTGGTCTCAGAGCAGCATAGCCCCATTCTTGCAAAGGCAATGCCACACATACAGTATAAACTTCCCAAAACATGAAACTTCCCAAAACTTCTCTGAAATACGTGAGCGTGTCTCTGTTTATCTTTCTGTGTCTGCTTCCTCTCTATTTTCAAGCCGATTCTCTTCTGGCGACAGTCGGGAAAATAAAGGGATAAAACCTGACTGGCTGGCTGGCTGGCTGACTGACTGGCTGGCTGACTGACTGACTGACTGACTGGCTGGCTGACTGGCTGGCCCACACAGTGACTAAGATAAACAACTCCTCACTCAATCATAGTGTAGCGCCATGCCTGTTGCCAACCCCTCCCTCCCTCCCTCCCTCCCTCCCACTTCCTCCTTGGGTGATAATTCACTGGTAAGATCCCAGCCTCCTGACAATGCCTCTGGCACTGGTCCACAGAATCAGCACACCTAACTAGACGAAACACACCACACCTAACTAGACTAAACACACCACACCTACGAAGACTAAACACACCACAACTACCTAGACTAAACACACCACAACTACCTAGACTAAACTCACCACAACTACCTAGACTAAACTCACCACACATACCTAGACTAAACACACCACACCAAACTAGACTAAACACAACACACCAAACTAGACTAAACTCACCACACATAACTAGAATAAACACACCACACCTAACTAGACTAAACACACCACACCTACCGAGACTAAACACACCACACCTACGAAGACTAAACACACCACACCTACGAAGACTAAACACACCACACCTACGAGGACTAAACACACCACAACTACCCAGACTAAACTCACCACAACTACCTAGACTAAACACACCACACCTACCTAGACTAAACTCACCTACCTAGACTAAACACAACTACCTAGACTAAACACAACTACCTAGACAAAACACACCACACCTACCTAGACTAAACACACCACACCTACCTAGACTAAACACACCACACCTACCTAGACTAAACACACCTACCTAGACTAAACACAACTACCTAGACTAAACACAACTACCTAGACAAAACACACCACACCTACCTAGACTAAACACACCACACCTACCTAGACTAAACACACCACACCTACCTAGACTAAACACACCACACCTACCCAGACTAAACACACCACACCTACCTAGACTAAACACACCACACCTACCTAGACTAAACCCACCTACCTAGACTAAACACAACTACCTAGACTAAACACAACTACCTAGACAAAACACACCACACCTACCTAGACTAAACACACCACACCTACCTAGACTAAACACACCACACGTACCTAGACTAAAACACACCTACCTAGACTAAACACAACTACCTAGACTAAACACACCACACCCATCTAGACTAAACTCACCACAATTACCTAGACTAAACACACCACACCTACCTAGACTAAACTCACCTACCTAGACTAAACACAACTACCTAGACTAAACACAACTACCTAGACAAAACACACCACACCTACCTAGACTAAACACACCACACCTACCTAGACTAAACACACCACACCTACCTAGACTAAACACACCACACCTACCCAGACTAAACACACCACACCTACCTAGACTAAACACACCACACCTACCCAGACTAAACTCACCTACCTAGACTAAACACAACTACCTAGACTAAACACAACTACCTAGACAAAACACACCACACCTACCTAGACTAAACACACCACACCTACCTAGACTAAACACATCTACCTAGACTAAACACTCCTACCTAGACTAAACACACCACACGTACCTAGACTAAAACACACCTACCTAGACTAAACACAACTACCTAGACTAAACCCACCACACCCATCTAGACTAAACACACCAAATCTACCTAGTGTCATGCAGGTGAATGAGGACCCAAAAGCGACTTGGCGAAAACAGAGTATTTAATCCAGAATAAACTTTACAAAACAAAAAACATAATACTACACGTAAAGACGAGAACAGACTGGAGACTTGATCGAGAACTGCAGGTTGCCTCGGGAAGGCACTTGAACCTAGCAGACTCAGACACCTGCTCACCACGCAGCATCTGAGGGAAACACGACACGACAGGGCAAAACATAGACACAGCACGGTGAATTATAAATGAGGATCCGACAGGGCAGGTACGGGAAACAAGGAGAGAAATAGGGACTCTAATCAGGGAAAAGGATCGGGAACAGGTGTGGGAAGACTAAATGATGATTAGGGGAATAGGAACAGCTGGGAGCAGGAACGGAACGATAGAGAGAAGAGAGAGCGAGAGAGTGAGAGAGGGAGGGGGAGAGAGAGGGATAGAAAGAGGGAAAGAACCTAATAAGACCAGCAGAGGGAAACGAATAGAATGGGAAGCACAGGGACAAGACATGATAATAAATGACAAAACATGACAGTACCCCCACTCACCGAGCGCCTCCTGGCGCACTCGAGGAGGAATCCTGGCGGCAACGGAGGAAATCATCAATGAGTGAACGGTCCAGCACGTCCCGAGACGGAACCCAACTCCTCTCCTCAGGACCGTAACCCTCCCAATCCACTAAGTATTGGTGACCCCGTCCCCGAGAACGCATGTCCATGATCTTATGTACCTTGTAAATAGGTGTGCTCGACAAGGACGGGAGGGGGGAGGGAAGACGAACGGGGTGCGAAGAAAGGGCTTAACACAGGAGACATGGAAGACAGGATGGACGCGACGAAGATGTCGCGGAAGAAGCAGTCGCACAGCGACAGGATTGACGACCTGGGAGACACGGAACGGACCAATGAACCGCGGAGTCAACTTACGAGAAGCTGTCGTAAGAGGAAGGTTGCGAGTGGAAAGCCACACTCTCTGGCCGCAACAATACCTAGGACTCTTAATCCTGCGTTTATTGGCGGCTCTCACAGTCTGTGCCCTGTAGCGGCAAAGTGCAGACCTCACCCTCCTCCAGGTGCGCTCACAACGTTGGACAAACGCTTGAGCGGAGGGAACGCTGGACTCGGCAAGCTGGGAAGAGAATAGAGGAGGCTGGTAACCCAGACTACTCTGAAACGGAGATAACCCGGTAGCAGACGAAGGAAGCGAGTTGTGAGCGTATTCTGCCCAGGGGAGCTGTTCTGCCCAAGACGCAGGGTTTCTGAAAGAAAGGCTGCGTAGTATGCGACCAATCGTCTGATTGGCCCTCTCTGCTTGACCGTTAGACTGGGGATGAAACCCGGAAGAGAGACTGACGGACGCACCAATCAAACGACAGAACTCCCTCCAAAACTGTGACGTGAATTGCGGGCCTCTGTCTGAAACGGCGTCTAACGGGAGGCCATGAATTCTGAACACATTCTCGATAATGATTTGTGCCGTCTCCTTAGCGGAAGGAAGTTTAGCGAGGGGAATGAAATGTGCCGCCTTAGAGAACCTATCGACAACCGTAAGAATCACAGTCTTCCCCGCAGACAAAGGCAGACCGGTAATGAAGTCTAGGGCGATGTGAGACCATGGTCGAGAAGGAATGGGGAGCGGTCTGAGACGACCGGCAGGAGGAGAGTTACCCGACTTAGTCTGCGCGCAGTCCGAACAAGCAGCCACGAAACGGCGCGTGTCACGCTCCTGAGTCGGCCACCAAAATCGCTGGCGAATAGACGCAAGAGTGCCTCGAACACCGGGATGACCAGCTAACTTGGCAGAGTGAGCCCACTGAAGAACAGCCAGACGAGTGGAAACAGGAACGAAAAGGAGGTTACTAGGACAAGCGCGCGGCAACGCAGTGTGCGTGAGTGCTTGCTTAACCTGTCTTTCAATTCCCCAGACTGTCAACCCGACAACACGCCCATAAGGAAGAATCCCCTCGGGATCAGTAGAAGCCACAGAAGAACTAAACAGACGGGATAAGGCATCAGGCTTGGTGTTCTTGCTACCCGGACGGTAAGAAATCACAAACTCGAAACGAGCGAAAAACAACGCCCAACGAGCTTGACGGGCATTAAGTCGTTTGGCAGAACGGATGTACTCAAGGTTCTTATGGTCTGTCCAAACGACAAAAGGAACGGTCGCCCCCTCCAACCACTGTCGCCATTCGCCTAGGGCTAAGCGGATGGCGAGCAGTTCACGGTTACCCACATCATAGTTGCGCTCAGATGGCGACAGGCGATGAGAAAAATAAGCGCAAGGATGAACCTTATCGTCAGACTGGAAGCGCTGGGATAGAATGGCTCCCACGCCTACCTCTGAAGGCCAACCTCGACAATGAATTGTCTAGTGACGTCAGGAGTAACGAGGATAGGAGCGGACGTAAACGTTCTTTTAGAAGATCAAAAGCTCCCTGGGCGGAACCGGACCACTTAAAACACGTCTTGACAGAAGTAAGAGCTGTGAGAGGGGCAGCAACTTGACCGAAATTACGAATGAAACGACGATAGAAATTAGCAAAACCTAAAAAGCGCTGCAACTCGACACGTGACCTTGGAACGGGCCAATCACTGACAGCTTGGACCTTAGCGGAATCCATCTGAATGCCTTCAGCGGAAATAACGGAACCGAGAAAAGTAACGGAGGAGACATGAAAAGAGCACTTCTCAGCCTTTACGTAGAGACAATTCTCTAAAAGGCGCTGTAGAACACGTCGAACGTGCTGAACATGAATCTCGAATGACGGTGAAAAAATCAGGATATCGTCAAGATAGACAAAAACAAAGATGTTCAGCATGTCTCTCAGAACATCATTAACTAATGCCTGAAAAACAGCTGGCGCATTGGCGAGACCAAACGGCAGAACCCGGTACTCAAAATGCCCTAACGGAGTGTTAAACGCCGTTTTCCACTCGTCCCCCTCTCTGATGCGCACGAGATGGTAAGCGTTACGAAGGTCCAACTTAGTAAAGCACCTGGCTCCCTGCAGAATCTCGAAGGCTGATGACATAAGGGGAAGCGGATAACGATTCTTAACCGTTATGTCATTCAGCCTCGATAATCCACGCAGGGGCGCAGAGTACCGTCCTTCTTCTTAACAAAAGAACCCCGCCCGGCCGGAGAGGAAGAAGGCACTATGGTACCGGCGTCAAGAGACACAGATAAATAATCCTCGAGAGCCTTACGTTCGGGAGCCGACAGAGAGTATAGTCTACCCCGAGGAGGAGTGGTCCCCGGAAGGAGATCAATACTACAATCATACGACCGGTGAGGAGGAAGGGAGTTGGCTCGGGACCGACTGAAGACCGTGCGCAGATCATGATATTCCTCCGGCACTCCTGTCAAATCGCCAGGTTCCTCCTGAGAAGTGGGGACAGAAGAAATGGGAGGGATGGCAGACATTAAGCACTTCACATGACAAGATACGTTCCAGGATAGGATAGAATTACAAGACCAATTAATAGAAGGATTATGACATACTAGCCAGGGATGACCCAAAACAACAGGTGTGAAAGGTGAACGAAAAATCAAAAAAGAAATAGTCTCACTGTGGTTACCAGATACTGTGAGAGTTAAAGGTAGTGTCTCAAATCTGATACTGGGAAGATGACTACCATCTAAGGCAAACATGGGCGTAGGCTTGTCTAACTGTCTGAAAGGAATGTTATGTTTCCGAACCCATGCTTCGTCCATGAAACAACCCTCAGCCCCAGAGTCAATCAAGGCACTGCATGTAGCACCCGAACCGGTCCAGCGTAGATGGACCGACATAGTAGTACAAGATCTAGATGAAGAGACCTGAGTAGTAGCGCTCACCAGTATCCCTCCGCTTACTGATGGGCTCTGGCCTCTTACTGGACATGAATTAACAAAATGTCCATCAAATCCGCAATAGAGGCACAGGCGGTTGGTGATCCTCCGTTCCCTCTCCTTAGTCGAGATGCGAATCCCTCCCAGCTGCATGGGCTCAGTCTCAGAACCAGAGGAGGGAGATGGTTGCGATGCGGAGCAGGGAAACACCGTTGATGCGAGCTCTCTTCCACGAGCCTGGTGACGAAGATCTACCCGTCGTTCTATGCGGATGGCGAGAGCAATCAAAGAGTCCACACTGGAAGGAACCTCCCGAGAGAGAATCTCATCTTTGACCACTGTGTGGAGTCCCTCCAGAAAACGAGCGAGCAGCGCCGGCTCGTTCCAGTCACTAGAGGCAGCAAGAGTACGAAACTCTATAGAGTAATCCGTTATGGATCGATCACCTTGGCATAGGGAAGCCAGGACCCTAGAAGCCTCCCCACCAAAAACTGAACGGTCAAAAACCCGAATCATCTCCTCTTTAAAGTTCTGGTAATTGTTAGAACAATCAGCCCTTGCCTCCCAGATAGCTGTGCCCCACTCTCGGGCCCGGCCAGTAAGGAGTGAAATGACGTAAGCAACCCGAGCTCTCTCTCTAGAGTATGTGTTGGGTTGGAGAGAGAACACAATCTCACACTGGGTGAGAAAGGAGCGGCACTCAGTGGGCTGCCCGGAGTAGCAAGGTGGGTTATAAATGAGGATCCGACAGGGCAGGTACGGGAAACAAGGAGAGAAATAGGGACTCTAATCAGGGAAAAGGATCGGGAACAGGTGTGGGAAGACTAAATGATGATTAGGGGAATAGGAACAGCTGGGAGCAGGAACGGAACGATAGAGAGAAGAGAGAGCGAGAGAGTGAGAGAGGGAGGGGGAGAGAGAGGGATAGAAAGAGGGAAAGAACCTAATAAGACCAGCAGAGGGAAACGAATAGAATGGGAAGCACAGGGACAAGACATGATAATAAATGACAAAACATGACACCTAGACTAAACATACCACAACTACCTAGACGAAACACATCTATCTAGACTAAACACACCACGCCCACCTAGACTAAACACACCACATCTACCTAGACTAAACGCACCACACCTACCTAGACTAGACACACCACACCTACCTAGACTACACTCAAAACAACTACCTAGACTAAACACACCACAACTACCCAGACTAAACTCACACACCTACCCAGACTAAACACACCACACCTACCTAGACTAAACACATCACACCTACCTAGACTAAACACACCACACCTACCTAGACTAAACACATCACACCTACCTAGACTAAACACACCACACCTACCTAGACTAAACACATCACACCTACCTAGACTAAACACACCACACCTACCTAGACTAAACACATCACACCTACCTAGACTAAACACACCACACCTACCTAGACTAAACACACCACACCTACCTAGACTAAACACACCACACCTACCCAGACTAAACCCCACACCTACCTAGACTAAACACACCACACCTACCTAGACTAAACACACCACACCTACCTAGACTAAACACACCACACCTACCTAGACTAAACACACCACACCTACCTAGACTAAACACACCACACCTACCTAGACTAAACACACCACACCTACCCAGACTAAACACATCACACCTACCTAGACTAAACACACCACACCTACCTAGACTAAACACACCACACCTACCCAGACTAAACACACCACACCTACCTAGACTAAACACATCACACCTACCTAGACTAAACACACCACACCTACCTAGACTAAACACACCACACCTACCCAGACTAAACTCACCTACCTAGACTAAACACACCACACCTACCTAGACTAAACACACCACACCTACCCAGACTAAACACACCACACCTACCCAGACTAAACACCCCACACCTACCCAGACTAAACACCCCACACCTACCCAGACTCAACATATAGACCTAGATCTGTAATGTAGGTCAATTCTCTCATCTGTGTCAGTAATTCCGTCATTCACCGTGGCACATGAGTTCGAGTTTCCTACCGGCACTTGGATGCAACACTAGCCTGCAAAGCCCCTCTCGCTAACATCATTCAGATGGCTGTGTTTGTCTAAGGCCCAGAGTTGACCAGAGCTAACGTCAGTATGGACGTGTTGGGAACTTAATGACAGTAGATCGGAAGCTATAGGCCTGTGTGGGCCAAGTCTAGGATACATGTCCTTGGACATATATACGTGTGTTTAGCAGATGTTATTGCGGGATAAGCGAAATGCTTGTGCTTCTCGCTCCGACAGTGCAGTAATATCTAACAACCACAGGGTGGCGCACAATTGGCCCAGCGTCGTCCAGGTTAGGCCGTCATTGTAAATAACAATTTGTTCTTAACTGACTTGCCTAGTTAAAAAAAGGTTAAATAAATAAAAATCTTTAACAAATTCACAACATATTCCCAATACACACAAATCTAAATAAAATAATGGAATTAATGGAAATGGAAAGAATATATAAATATATGGAAGAGCAATGTCAGAGCGGCATAGACTAAGATACAGTAGAATAGAATAGAGAATATACATATGAGATAAGTAATGCAAAATATGTAAACATTATTAAAGTGACTAGTGTTCCATTTATTAAAGTGGCCGGTGATTCAAGTCTATGTATATAGGCAGCAGCCTCTCTGTGCCAGTGATGGCTATTTAACAATCTGATGGCCTTGAGATAGAAGCTGTTTTTCAGTCTCTCAGTCGCAGCTTTGATGCACCTGTACTGACCTCGCTTTCTGGATGATAGCGGGGTGAACAGGCAGAGGCTCGGGTGGTTGTTGTCCTTGACATCGGGTGCTGTAGCTGTCCTGGAGGGCAGGTAGTTTGCCCCCGGGATAATGGTGTTGATGTGAGCCATGACCAGCCTTTCAAAGCACTTCATGGCTACAAACGTGAGTGCTACGGCTCGGTAGTCATTTAGGCAGGTTACCTTGGCGTTCTTGGGCACAGGGACTATGGTGGTCTGCTTGAAACATGTTGGTATTACAGACTTGGTCAGGGACATGTTGAAAACGCATTTGAAAAGAGAACAAATGCTGTTTGATCTGCATCACTGGTTCATACTATGAGATATCTGAGTAGCGTACAAACACATGCCATGTGTAGCACTGGGGGAGGTTGCACCATTCTCAACTTCCATATATCAATAAAGACTACGTGGCTCACAAGAGGACTCATCTGACTAGGGATTTGAACCTGCGACCGTCTAGCCTCCACTTCCCGGTCCTGTTCCCAAAGCACTGGACTTGGGTTAACCAGCAACCATCCATCTTAAAGGCCTTTGAGTCACGGTCAACAATGGCTCCCATTTCTAAACGTTGAGTACTGAATGTTGTACTGGCGCGTGTTCAGGGTCTCTGGGCTCATTGTGTTGAATCCCAGTGACGTTAACCTGTTTAGGATAGGGGGCAGCATTTTCACTTTTGGATGAAAAGCGTGCCCAGAGTAAACTGCCTCCTACTCAGTCCCAGATGCTAATATATGCATATTATTATTAGTATTGGATAGAAAACACTCTGAAGTTTCGAAAAACGGTTTGAATTATGTCTGTAAGTTTTACTGAATTCATATGGCAGGTTAAAAACCTGAGAAAAAATCCAAACAGGAAATGGGAAATCTGAGGTTTGTAGTTTTTGAACTCAGCCCCTATCGAAAACACAGTGGGATATGGGTCATTTTGCACTTCCTAATGCTTCCACTAGATGTCAACCGTCTTTAGAACGTTGTTTCAGGCTTCTACTGTGAAGGGGGGCCGAATGAGAGGGGATTGAGTCAGAGGTCTGGCAGCAACCTCGATCTCAGTCACGCGCATTCACATGAGAGGTAGCTCTCGTTCCATTGCTTTTCTACAGACAATATAATTCTCCGGTTGGAACATTATCGAACATTTATGATGAAAACATCTTAAAGATTGATTCTACACATAGTTTGATATGTTTCTATGACCAGTAATATAACTTTTTGAACTTTCCGTCCTACGATCGGCTGGACCTGAACGCACGTTTGGATTTGTTTACAAAACGCCCTAACAAATGAAGCTATTTGGACATAAATGATGAACTTTATCAAACAAATCAAACATTTATTGTGGAACTGGGATTCCTGGGAGTGCATTCTGATGAAGATCATCAAAGGTAAGTGAATATCTATAATACTTGGATAGATATCTGTACTGACCTCACCTTGGATCATTGTTACTCTAACTTCCGCAACGCATATAAGGCCCTGCCCTGCCCCCCTTTCGGAAAAGCTGACCACGACTCCATTTTGCTGATCCCTGCCTACAGACAGAAACTAAAACTAGAGGCTCCCACGCTGAGGTCTGTCCAACGCTGGTCCGACCAAGCTGACTCCACACTCCAAGACTGCTTCCAGCACGTGGACTGGAATATGTTTCGTATTGCGTCAGATAACAACATTGACGAATACGCTGATTCGGTGTGCGAGTTCATTAGAACGTGCGTTGAAGAAGTCGTTCCCATAGCAACGATTAAAACATTCCCTAACCAGAAACCGTGGATTGATGGCAGCATTCGCGTGAAACTGAAAGCGCGAACCACTGCTTTTAATCAGGGCAAGGTGTCTGGTAACATGACCGAATACAAACAGTGCAGCTATTCCCTCTGCAAGGCTATCAAACAAGCTAAGCGTCAGTACAGAGACAAAGTAGAATCTCAATTCAACGGCTCAGACACAAGAGGCATGTGGCAGGGTCTACAGTCAATCACGGACTACAGGAAGAAATCCAGCCCAGTCACGGACCAGGATGTCTTGCTCCCAGGCAGACTAAATAACTTTTTTTGCCCGCTTTGAGGACAATACAGTGCCACTGACACGGCCTGCAACGAAAACATGCGGTCTCTCCTTCACTGCAGCTGAGGTGAGTAAGACATTTAAACGTGTTAACCCTCGCAAGGCTGCAGGCCCAGACAGCTGGCCGGTGTGTTTCCGGACATATTCAATCAATCTCTATACCAGTCTGCTGTTCCCACATGCTTCAAGAGGGCCACCATTGTTCCTGTTCCCAAGAAAGCTAAGGTAACTGCGCTAAACGACTACCGCCCCGTAGCACTCACTTCCGTCATCATGAAGTGCTTTGAGAGACTAGTCAAGGACCATATCACCTCCACCCTACCTGACACCCTAGACCAACTCCAATTTGCTTACCGCCCAAATAGGTCCACAGACGATGCAATCTCAACCACACTGCACACTGCCCTAACCCATCTGGACAAGAGGAATACCTATGTGAGAATGCTGTTCATCGACTACAGCTCGGCATTCAACACCATAGTACCCTCCAAGCTTGTCATCAAGCTCGAGACCCTGGGTCTCGACCCCGCCCTGTGCAACTGGGTACTGGACTTCCTGACGGGCCGCCCCCAGGTGGTGAGGGTAGGTAACAACATCACCTCCCCTCTGATCCTCAACACGGGGGCCCCACAAGGGTGCGTTCTGAGCCCTCTCCTGTACTCCCTGTTCACCCATGACTGCGTGGCCATGCACGCCTCCAACTCAATCATCAAGTTTGCGGACGACACAACAGTGGTAGGCTTGATTACCAACAACGACGAGACGGCCTACAGGGAGGAGGTGAGGGCCCTCGGAGTGTGGTGTCAGGAAAATAACCCCACACTCAACGTCAACAAAACTAAGGAGATGATTGTGGACTTCAGGAAACAGCAGAGGGAACACCCCCCTATCCACATCGATGGAACAGTAGTGGAGAGGGTAGCAAGTTTTAAGTTCCTCGGCATACACATCACAGACAAACTGAATTGGTCCACTCACACAGACAGCATTGTGAAGAAGGCGCAGCAGCGCATCTTCAACCTCAGGAGGCTGAAGAAATTCAGCTTGTCACCAAAAGCACTCACAAACTTCTACAGATGCACAATCGAGAGCATCCTGGCGGGCTGTATCACCGCCTGGTACGGAAACTGCTCCGCCCTCAACCGTAAGGCTCTCCAGAGGGTAGTGAGGTCTGCACAATGCATCACCGGGGGCAAACTACCTGCCCTCCAGGACACCTACACCACCCGATGTTACAGGAAGGCCATAAAGATCATCAAGGACATCAACCACCCGAGCCACTGCCTGTTCACCCCGCTATCATCCAGAAGGCGAGGTCAGTACAGGTGCATCAAAGCTGGGACCGAGAGACTGAAAAACAGCTTCTATCTCAAAGCCATCAGACTGTTAAACAGCCACCACTAACATTGAGTGGCCGCTGCCAACACACTGACACTGACTCAACTCCAGCCACTTTAATAATGGGAATATATCACTAGCCACTTTAAACAATGCTACCTAATATAATGTTTACATACCCTACATTATTAATCTCATATGCATACGTATATACTGCACACTATATCATCGACTGCATCCTTATGTAATACATGTATCACTAGCCACTTTAACTATGCCACTTTGTTTACATACTCATCTTATATGTATATACTGTACTCTATATCATCGACTGCATCCTTATGTAATACATGTATCACTAGCCACTTTAACTATGCCACTTTGTTTACATACTCATCTTATATGTATATACTGTACTTGATACCATCTACTGTATCTTGCCTATGCTGCTCTGTACCATCACTCATTCATATATCCTTATGTACATATTCTTTATCCCCTTACACTGTGTATAAGACAGTAGTTTAGGAATTGTTAGTTAGATTACTTGTTGGTTATTACTGCATTGTCGGAACTAGAAGCACAAGCATTTCGCTACACTCGCATTAACATCTGCTAACCATGTGTATGTGACAAATACATTTGATTTGATTTTGATTTTTACTATTTCTGACTAATGTTGACTGCGCAACATGGTGTAATTTTTTTTGGGCTGGTTTGGTCTTTGAGCTCTATACTCAGATTATTGCATGGTATGCTTTTTCCTTAAAGTTAAAAAACAAATCTGACACAGAGTTTGCATTAAGGAGAAGTGTATGTAAAGTTCCATGCATAATACTTGAATTATAATCAACATTTATAATGAGTATTTCTGTAAATTGATGTGGCTCTGCAAAATCACTGCATGTTTTGGAACTACTGAACATAATACGCCATGGTAAAATGAGATTTTTGGATATAAATATGCACTTTATCGAACAAAACATACATGTATTGTGTAACATGAAGTCCTATGAGTGTCATCTGATGAAGATCATCAAAGGTTAGTGATTAATTGTATCTCTATTTGTGCTTTTTGTAACTCCTCTCTTTGGCTGGAAAAATGGCTGGGTTTTTCAGTGACTTGGTGGAAACCTAACATAATCGTTTGTGGAGCTTTTGCTGTAAAGCGTTTTTGAAATCAAACACTATGGCTGGATTAACGAGAATTTTATCTTTAAAATGGTGCCTCATACTTGTATGTTTGAGAAATTAGATTTCTGAAATTTCTGTTGATTTGTATTTGGCGCCCTGCAATTTCATTGGCTGTTGGTGAGGTGTTCCGCTAGCGGAATGGGGTTCCGGAATCCAGTCCTAGACAAGTTAATAACAGTAGAGGGAGGCCCAGTGACGGTAATAACGGTAGCGGGAGGTCCAGTGACGGTAATAACAGTAGAGGGAGTCTGTAGGGACTCCTGGCCATTGTAGTCTGGTGGCCTGGCTGGGAGAAGAGAAGGGAGAGGGAGGAGAAGGGGAGGGAGAATATGGGAGGAGGAGGGGAGGGAGGGAGAAGATGGAGAAGTGGAGGGAGAAGAAGAGGAGGGAGATAAGGAGGGAGTAGAGGGGAAAGGGAGAAGAGGGGGAGAGGGAGAAGAGGAGGGAGGAGAAGGGGGAGAGGGAGGAGAGGGAGAAGAGGAGAGAGAAGAGGGGGAGAGGGAGAAGAGGGAGAAGAGGAGAGAGAATAGGTTGTAGAGGGAGAAGAGGGGGTAGAAGAGGAAGGAATAGTAGGGCGAGAGGGAGAAGAGGAGGGTGAAGAGGAGGGAGTAGTGGGGGGAGAGTGAGGAGAGGGAGAAGAGGGGGTGAGGGAGAAGAGGGAGGAGAGGGAGAAGAGGGGGCAGAAGAGGAGGGAGTAGTGGGGGAGAGGGAGGAGAGGGAGAAGAGGGAGATGAGGGAGAAGAGGGAGGAGAGGGAGAAGAGGGAGGAGAGGGGGTAGAAGAGGAAGGAGTAGTGGGGGAGAGGAGGAGAGGAGAAGAGGCGGGGAGGGAGAAGAGGGAGGAGAGGGAGAAGAGGGAGGAGAGGGGGTAGAAGAGGAAGGAGTAGTGGGGGAGAAGGAGGAGAGTGAGAAGAGGTAGGAGAGGGAGAAGAGGGAGGAGAGGGAGAAGAGGGGTAGAAGTGGAAGGAATAGTGGGGGAGAGGGAGAAGAGGGGGGGGAGAGGGAGAAGAGGGGGTAAAAGAGGAGGGAGTAGTGGGGGAGAGGGAGAAGAGCAGGGTGAAGAGGAGGGAGTAGTGGGGGGAGAGGGAGGAGAGGGAGAAGAGGCGGGTGAGGGAGAAGAGGGAGGAGAGGGAGAAGAGGGGGTAGAAGTGGAAGGAATAGTGGGGGAGAGGGAGAAGAGGGGAGAGAGGGAGAAGAGGGGGTAAAAGAGGGGGAGTAGTGGGGCGAGAGGGAGAAGAGCAGGGGGTGAAGAGGAGGGAGTAGTGGGGGGGGAGAGGGAGGAGAGGGAGAAGAGGGAGAAGAGGGAGGAGAGGGAGAAGAGGACGGTGAAGATGAGAGAGTAGTGGGGGAGAGGGAGGAGAGGGAGAAGAGGGGGTAGAAGAGGAGGGAGTAGGGGGGAGAGGGAGAGAGGAGAAGAGGGGTAAAAGAGGAGGGAGTAGTGGGGGAGAGGGAGGAGAGCGAGAAGAGGACGGTGAGGGAGGAGAGGAGAAGAGGGGGAGAGGGAGGAGAGGGGGTAGAAGAGGAAGGAGTAGTGGGAGGAGAGGGAGGAGAGTGAGAAGAGGGGTGAGGGGAGGAGAGGGGGTAGAAGAGGAAGGAGTAGTGGGGGGAGAGGGAGGAGAGTGAGAAGGGGGGAGGGGGAGGAGAGAGGGGTAGAAGAGGAAGGAGTAGTGGGGGAGAGGGAGGAGAGTGAGAAGAGGGGGTGAGGGAGAAGAGGAGGGTGAAGAGGGGGAGAGGGAGGGGGGGGTAAGGGAGGGAGAGGGGGAAGAGGGGGAGAGGGAGAAGAGGAGGAGAGGGAGGAGGGAGAAGAGGGGGAGAGGGAGAAGAGGGGGTAGAAGAGGAGGGAGTAGTGGGGCGAGAGGGAGAAGAGGGGGTAGAAGAAGAGAGGAGAGAGGGAGAAGAGGAGGGAGAATAGAGGGGAGAGGGAGAAGAGGGAGAAGAGGGGGAAGAGGGAGAAGAGGGGGAGAGGGAGAAGAGGGAGAAGAGGGGGAGAGGGAGAAGAGGGAGAAGAGGGGGAAGAAGATGGAGAAGAGGGGGAAGAAGAGGGGGGAGAAGGATAAGCAGAGGGAGTGGTGGGGGGAGGAGAGGCTGTTTATGTGGTCAGAATAAAGAGAGACAAGAAACTTTGTCATGGTCATGGTCACCTCTCATCACGGTTAGGCTAGGCCCCCCACCTGCTGACTGCAGCTCCACTGTAATGCCACTGTTTGTAGGCCAGTGAACTCAGAAGTGGGCCTCCCAAGCTGAATCTTTTGGTCGCCATACAGTCTCCTCTCTGTTGGAGTTTGCAGTGCTGTTCTACACTATATGAGAGTAGGATAATTGTAAACATTATTGTAGGCGAGTTTCCCCTCTTACAATGTAAAGTGTGGAGAACTTTTAAAATCATTATTCATTATTCCATTGCTACAGTGCCTTGCGAAATTTTGCCACATTTCAGGCTTCAAACATAAAGATATAAAACTGTATTTTTTTGTAAAGAATCAACAACAAGTGGGACACAATCATGAAGTGGAACGACATTTATTGGATATTTCCAACTTTTTTAACAAATCAAAAACTGAAAAATTGGGCGTGCAAAATTATTCAGCCCCCTTAAGTTAATACTTTGTAGCGCCACCTTTTGCTGCGATTACAGCTGTAAGTCGCTTGGGGTATGTCTCTATCAGTTTTGCACATCGAGAGACTGACATTTTTTCCCATTCCTCCTTGCAAAACAGCTCGAGCTCAGTGAGGTTGGATGGAGAGCATTTGTGAACAGCAGTTTTCAGTTCTTTCCACAGATTCTCGATTGGATTCAGGTCTGGACTTTGACTTGGCCATTCTAACACCTGGATATGTTTATTTTTGAACCATTCCATTGTAGATTTTTCTTTATGTTTTGGATCATTGTCGTGTTGGAAGACAAATCTCCGTCCCAGTCTCAGGTCTTTTGCAGACTCCATCAGGTTTTCTTCCAGAATGGTCCTGTATTTGGCTCCATCCATCTTCCCATCAATTTTAACCATCTTCCCTGTCCCTGCTGAAGAAAAGCAGGCCCAAACCATGATGCTGCCACCACCATGTTTGACAGTGGGGATGGTGTGTTCAGGGTGATGAGCTGTGTTGCTTTTACGCCAAACAAAAAACGTTTTGCATTGTTGCCAAAAAGTTCAATTTTGGTTTCATCTGACCAGAGCACCTTCTTCCACATGTTTGATGTGTCTCCCAGGTGGCTTGTGGCAAACTTTAAACGACACTTTTTATGGATAGCTTTAAGAAATGGCTTTCTTCTTGCCACTAAAGGCCAGATTTGTGCAATATACGACTGATTGTTGTCCTATGGACAGAGTCTCCCACCTCAGCTGTAGATCTCTGCAGTTCATCCAGTGTGATCATGGGCCTCTTGGCTGCATCTCTGATCAGTCTTCTCCTTGTATGAGCTGAAAGTTTAGAGGGACGGCCAGGTCTTGGTAGATTTGCAGTGGTCTGATACTCCTTCCATTTCAATATTATCGCTTGCACAGTGCTCCTTGGGATGTTTAAAGCTTGGGAAATCTTTTTGTATCCAAATCCGGCTTTAAACTTCTTCACAACAGTATCTCGGACCTGCCTGGTGTGTTCCTTGTTCTTCATGATGCTCTCTGCGCTTTTAACGGACCTCTGAGACTATCACAGTGCAGGTGCATTTATACGGAGACTTGATTACACACAGGTGGATTGTATTTATCATCATTAGTCATTTAGGTCAACATTGGATCATTCAGAGATCCTCACTGAACTTCTGGAGAGAGATTGCTGCACTGAAAGTAAAGGGGCTGAATAATTTTGCACGACCAATTTTTGTTAAAAAAGTTTGAAATATCCAATAAATGTTGTTCCACTTCATGATTTGGGGCGGCAGCGTAGCCTAGTGGTTAGAGCGTTGGACTAGTAACAGGAAGGTTGCGAGTTCAAACCCCCGAGCTGACAAGGTACAAATCTGTCGTTCTGCCCCTGAACAGGCAGTTAACCCACTCTTCCCAGGCCGTCATTGAAAATAAGAATGTGTTCTTAACTGACTTGCCTGGTTAAATAAAGGTAAAATAAAAATAATTTCAAAAATTGTGTCCCACTTGTTGTTGATTCTTCACAAAAAATACAGTTTTA
This sequence comes from Oncorhynchus gorbuscha, assembly GCF_021184085.1. Taxonomy (NCBI): domain Eukaryota; kingdom Metazoa; phylum Chordata; class Actinopteri; order Salmoniformes; family Salmonidae; genus Oncorhynchus; species Oncorhynchus gorbuscha. The sequence goes on from NC_060180.1 coordinate 68,776,994, forward strand.
TATCTTTATGTTTGAAGCCTGAAATGTGGCAAAAGGTCGCAAAGTTCAAGGGGGGCGAATACTTTCGCAAGGCACTGTATATGGCTTTCCAACACGGCAATCAACTGTAACAGCGAGCCTAGCACCCTACAGCGAGCCTAGCACCCTACAGCGAGCCTAGCACCCTACAGCGAGCCTAGCACCCTACAGCAAGCCTAGCACCCTACTGTCAAACCAGACGGAACTCTCCTATGCTGACTTTCATGATAGTTCAATCTAAAACCAGTTAGATATACCAGAGTTATACCAAGAAAGGTCAAGGTTTCGGTCATGAATTTCGACAAAGGTTTTAGCCGTTGACTATTGTCTGGCTAATATGAGCTTTCCCAGACGCAAGGAGGTCTTCAGACAAAAACACCTATGGCCTAGTGACGTAGACATTCTAGAAACAGACACACAGAGTCACGCACAATAGGGACTTTATTCTTCATTATTTTATGCAGAGCTGTATGTATAATGCGTGAATGACAGTCTTACGCAGAAAAGACAACAAATGGACATATTGGTATTCAGATAGGCATCTTACTCAACGAGAACAGTAGTCTACGGTCCTCTATGCAAACTAACCACTGTTTACTCATTTTACAGCAGAGCCATAAAACGCCAGTAGCCGTTGACACACACAACCACAGGATGCTAGTCGCTTTGCAACTACGTCAATGTTAATCAGAGCAGTCTTCATATTGCACACATTGCACAGTGAACACTAACAAAGACCTTTTGTGCTGTCGCCAAGCAGAAGTCACATTAGTCCAATATCATATCAGCCAAGTCTCATCTAGTTTCTGTTTACTGATGAGCTACGGACCACATCACCCAATATCATCTCAGCCATAGTCTAAACACACTTTGATGGTTCGTTTCAAATTGTGTTGTGGTAAGTTTGTGTTGTTGTAAGGAGTACGTTTGTGGTTGCATTATGGTCATGTTGAGTTGCAATTATGTTGCGGTCAACACAACTGCAACTCAACGTGTTATGTTGGGAGGGTGTATGGTTGTGTTGTGGTTTTCACACGTGTTGTGGTTTCATGCTGTGGTTGCAATTACGGTCAAGTCGTGTTGTGGTTTCGTCACGTTCATGCTGTGGTTGCCATTACGGTCAAGTCGTGTTGTGGTTTCGTCACGTTCATGCTGTGGTTGCCATTACGGTCAAGTCGTGTTGTGGTTTCGTTAAGAGTTATTTTGTGTTGTGTTTGCGTTATGGTCATAATAACTACGTTTCAGTCTTACCTTGTTGGAGGCCATGTCGCTGACGGAGCGGTAGGTCTGGATGGTCTCCAGCTGGTCCAGACACCAGTCCAGCTCCTCCATGGTCTCCATGGCCAGCTTCTGGTACGACTCGTCTGTCAACAGACACACAGCAGAAACAAACTCAGGACCCAGCGGCTCCATGTCCGACACGGAGCATGGTGGGGGTCCCAGGGCAGGGTGGCCATGCCGTATGGGGGTCCCAGGATGTCCAGGTGGGGAGGCGTGAAGAGGTGAGCAGTGCTCTTTCATCGTACGTGGTGGTCTGGTTAACTCTCAGGCAAGGAGAGCAGCTAAGAGTCGCAATAGTGTTACTGTCTCTCTGGGGCAATGTGTCCTCCCTCCCTCCCTCCCTCCCTCCCTCCCTCCCTCCCTCCCTCCCTCTCTCTACTCTGCTCCCCTTGTGTTATTGATGTGTCAGTAACCCCCCTCCTGCCTGAGGGGTGTTTGGGGGAGGGGGGTGGAGCGCTGCCAACATACTCACCCTCCTCGCATGAGATGCTTTGTTTCACTGCACCACACACGCACGCACGCACGCACGCACGCACGCACACACACCTGCTGCTACCAGACTCTTATTATACTGCTAAGTTTATATACTGCCCCCGTTCCCAAATACATGTATAATTATTAACTATAAATGGTTCCTTCTGTATTATACTTTATGCTACAATGTATTAGTCTACTGAGCCGTTTACATGAGTCCTTATTGTTGTTGCATTGTCGAGCAGGAACCTGCATGTAAGCATTTCATTGGGCGATGTATACCACCATGCGTGTCCCGTACATACGACTAACACAACTTGGAAACTCAGAACACCAGGGCTACACTGTAGCATATACTGTTTAGCCTTAAGGCCTAGTGGGGTTGGTTTGAGGATGGCCCAGGTCCTTAATACTCACACACGTGTTACCTGCTGTACATGCTGCATGTCTAGGAGACTTCAACTGGGAAAACTACACTGTTGCTCCCGGATAGAGGGGAGAGTCATAGAAAGAGAGAGGGGAGACATAACGGATGTACTGAAATATCTTAATTTGACCAGTATTGTCGCAGCAACATAATTCTGCAGCAACAGGATTTTAACATTTTGTCCATAATGTTGCTTGATCAGTGGATAGGCTATTAGATGGACAAAATTACACTGCATGAAAAGTGCAATACTGTTAATGTAACCAGGTTTTAGTGCGGGTTTTCAGTGAATTTATGTAAATCACAAAGCTCGTCTGCATTTCAAGTAAATACTCAGCAACAAAAGAGTGATCAAATTAAGATCCTACATCTGTAGGAAGAGAAAAAAAGGGGGAGGCCATAGAAATTAGGATACAAAAACAGAGAAAAAGAGAAAGAGAGACTGATTATGGAAAGATAAAAATATAGTTTTTTTGAGGGGGACATCAGATTTCACGGTCAGTCTTCACTGACATTTTCAACCTCTCCTTGACAGAGTCTGTAATACCTGCATGTTTCAAGCAGACTACCATAGTCCCTGTGCCCAACAACTCCAAGGTAACCTGCTTAAATGACCACCGACTCTTATCACTCACGTCTGTAGCCATGAAGTGCTTTGAGAGACTGGTCATGGCTCACATCTTCACCAGAAACCCTAGACCCACTCCAATTTGCTTACCGCCCAAACAGATCCACAGATGATGCAATCTCTATTGCACTCCACACTGCCCTTTCCCACCTGGACAAAGATAACACCTACGTGAGAATGTTGTTCATTGACTACAGCTCAGCGTTCAACACCATAGTGACCTCAAAGTTCTTCTCCAGGATCCAGTTGCAGAGGGAGGTGTTTAGTCCTAGGGTTCCTGGGACTAAAGGGTTCCTAGGGTTCCTGGGACTAAAGGGTTCCCAGGGTTCCTGGGACTAAAGGGTTCCTAGCGTTCCTGGGACTAAAGGGTTCCCAGGGTTCCTGGGACTAAAGGGTTCCTAGGGTTCATGGGACTAAAGGGTTCCTAGGGTTCCTGGGACTAAAGGGTTCCTAGGGTTCCTGGGACTAAAGGGTTCCTGGGACTAAAGGGTTCCTGGGACTAAAGGGTTCCTAGGGTTCCTGGGACTAAAGGGTTCCTGGGACTAAAGGGTTCCCAGGGTTCCTGGGACTAAAGGGTTCCTAGGGTTCCTGGGATTAAAGGGTTCCTGGGACTAAAGGGTTCCTAGGGTTCCTAGGACTAAAGGGTTCCCAGGGTTCCTGGGACTAAAGGGTTCCTAGGGTTCCTGGGACTAAAGGGTTCCTGGGACTAAAGGGTTCCCAGGGTTCCTGGGACTAAAGGGTTCCTAGGGTTCCTGGAACTAAAGGGTTCCTAGGCTTCCTGGGACTTGTCAGGATTTGGCCAGGGTTGTTCCGGTTTTTGGTCACTAGATGCCCCCATTGTGCCTTTTGACCTTTTCTTTTCCCTTGATCCCCATTATTATTTGCACCTGTGCCTCGTTTCCCCTGATTGTATTTAAACCCTTTGTTTTACTCAGTTCTTTGCTCTGTGTTTGTATGTTAGCACCCAACCCTAGTACTCTGTGAACTCTTGTTGATCCCGGTAGACTCTCTTGTGGAATTCTGTTTTTTTTTCTTAAGTATCTTTTGAGGCTTTTTTGTGCTATACCTTACACCTTGTGGATTTACCTTTTTGTCTTGGAGGATTACCTTTGTTCTTGTTCGAATTCCTTTTGAGGTTGTGGAGTTACATGTTTTCCTGAAGAACTTGACTTTTTACTTCATTTCTGTCAGGACCCGGTTACGAACCCAGGTCTCTGGAGTGAGAAACAGTCACTAAACCAACTGAGCCACGAATAGTCAGCAGAACCGAGAAGATGAGGCAGACAAAGCAGTACTTGAGACGGTGTATTTAATGAAGTAAAAAGTGAAGTTCTTCAGGAAAACATGTAACTCCACAACCTCAAAAGGAATTCCACAAGAACAAAGGTAATCCTCCAAGACAAAAAGGTAAATCCACAAGGTGGAAGGTATAGCACAAAAAAGCCTCAAAAGATCCTTAAAAACAAACAAACAAACAAGAACAAAAAAACAGAATTCCACAAGAGAGTCTACCGGGATCAACAAGAGTACTAGGGCTGGGTGCTAACATACAAACACAGAGCAAAGAACTGAGTAAAACAAAGGGTTTAAATACAATCAGGGGAAACGAGGCACAGGTGCAAATAATAATGGGATCAAGGGAAAAGAAAAGGTCAAAAGGCACAATGGGGGCATCTAGTGACCAAAAACCGGAACAACCCTGGCCAAATCGTGACAGGATTAAAGGGTTCCCAGGGTTCCTGGGACTAAAGGGTTCCCAGGGTTCCTGAGACTAAAGGGTTCCTAGGGTTCCTGGGACTAAAGGGTTCCTAGGGTTCCTGGGACTAAAGGGTTCCTAGGGTTCCTGGGACTAAAGGATTCCTAGGGTTCCTGGGACTAAACGGTTCCCAGGGTTCCTAGGACTACACACCTCCATCTGCAACTGGATCCTGGACTTCCTGGCGAGCTGTCCCCAGGGGCCCCTCAGGACTGCGTGCTTAGTCCCCTCCTGTACTCTCTGTTCACCCACGGCTGTGTGGCCGAGCCAGACTCCAACACCATCATTAGTTTTGCCGACGACACAATGGTGGTAGGCCTAATTCACCGAAAACTAAGAGACAGCCTATAGGGAGGAGGCCAGAGACCTGGCAGTGTGGTGCCAGAACAACAACCTCTCTCTCAATGTGAGCAAGACAAAGGAGATGATTGTGGACTACAGGAAAAGGAGGGCCGAGCACACCCCTATTCTCATCGACGTGGCTGTAGAGTGGTGGGTCGAGGGCTTCAAGTTCCACGGTGTCCACATCACCTACAGTTGAAGTCGGAAGTTTACATACACTTTGATTGGAGTCACTAAAACTCGTTTTTCAATCATTCCACAAATTTCTTGTTAACAAACTATAGTTTTAGCAAATTGATTAGGACATCTACTTTGTGCATAACACAAGTCATTTTTCCAACAATAGTTTACAGACAATATTTCACTTATAATTCACTGTATCACAATTACAGTGGGTCAGAAGTGAACATACACTAAGTTGACTGTGCCTTTAAACAGCTTGGAAATTTTCAGAATTTAGAAGCT